>NC_141781.1:5241947-5413805 GCF_054643075.1 Acanthaster planci
CTGTGATACGTATTTCCTCTGAGTGAAATCCAAGTTATTTCAATCAAGGCAGATCGAAGTTATATATTGCACATCACGTGGACTTTCAAATTCCCTGCAGCTACGCGCTCCCTTTTTGTGTGTTGTAAATAATGACTCCTCTCTTCAAAATCGTTTTCAAAAACAGCCATTTTGGTCTCAGTCAACCAAATGCAAAGACCTATGGCTGTCTTTAAAAGAAAACAACACTTTCTTGACACCCTTGGGCTCCTCCGCTGATGCATCAAGGCGATTAAAATTCGGCTTGTCCTCAAACATCCCATTACAAGTCATCATAGTGCATGTAACTGATTTAAGTTATCTATTTAGAGAACCATCTCAATAGTTCGTGAATCAGGACAATCCACTCATCTGTACATGAAAGATTCTCACGAAATTTCAACTACACCCACGGAGATCGAAGACGCCACGGCTGCTCTTTATTTATCGTTTTTGCAAACCATACCAGTCTGAAAATCGCATTGTTCACCACGTCCCCGGCAGGTGAAGGGCCAGCGACAGCAACGCTCGAGCTCTGAATTTTCATCTTAGTTTCTATACCTGACCCGTACAAACCTTGTTCAATCCATTCAATGGGGATCTTCGGAGTTAATTTACCGAGATAGTCTGTCAATCTCAAGCCCACGCCAATGAACTGAAAATTCAATTTGCTCAAATCAATCGAACGTGAAAATTGGACTCCAGCTAATATACTTGTCTAAATAACCCCGTCGATGCGAAACGAAATTGAGAGTAAGGGGACACGATCGCGGCCCGGCATATTTATAACAGTCGCCGTACTTTCATTGATCTGGGATTTTCTCTGATAGGTGGTTAACTTCTCCAGTTAAATTCACTTCGGAGTCAGGAAGAAATTATAACCTTTTAAAGCGTTTGCAAGGCTTTTGAATAGTCGATCAAACTCCCCCTACTTCTTCTTGCGATTTAGAACAGTCATATCGCATTGCCCAAACTAAAAGTGGATTGTTTAGGACAATATTAGGAGGGCAAACAAATTAAGCGCTGCCTTGAAACCCTAATATCGGATTATCACACCGTCAGTCAGCCCCATCGGTCCACAATTTCAAATATTTGTGTAGCAGAAGTTCATCTCGTGCAGCTGGGAAAGTTCGGCCTGAGGCGCAAACCATCATGACCCCGCCACCTTTTCAAGTCAGATTATGATTGGGCAAAGACTGTGAAACTCACGTGCGCCAACGGTCAACAGAAGCCGTCTAATTACTCAAGGCATTTATTTTTCACCTCCTAACTTTACTTTTGCGGCAATTTGGAGAGACTGTAACGGTTTGGAGCCGTGCAAACTTTCCTGCCGACATCCACAAGGAAGTGAAATACGTGCCCCAAAAGACAAGGCCAATACGAGCGAATTCATAACGGTTTCAAAGACGGTGTCTGGAGGTTAGACTCCATCGATTGCCAGTTTGAGCAGACCATCATGGAGCTGCGCTAAATTCATTGACATGTTCCTTGGTCCGCTCACTCAAGGGAGATCGACCTCACGAGGGTGACGATCACTTGATCTGACATGGAGGTCATTATTTAATTAATGACATCGCAACACCATCTATAGGGCCGCCAAGTCGGCCCAACTGCTGAATAGAATCAGTATCCGCATACCTACGGAGAAAGATTATCTTGTAGCTTTTGAAATCGTCACGGGGTGTTTCTTGAAACTTTTGCCCTGAAAGGGAGAAATCCCTCCCCTAAAAGTGTCTTAAACATCGTGACAAAATATTTACCGATAATTTGATATTTCCGCCCCGATTTTTGGAGAGACGTTGTGGGAAAAATGTTTAATACGTGTACTTCATAATGTGGTTATAATTCTGATCATCAATTCTCCACCCATTCCTCCTTGAATTTTAGACAGCTGTACATGGAAAGTATGACAAGTGGGTCGCCGACGTTTGCACTTGATATCGATTTAGAATTTAGACGTTAGTGCATAACCCCCAAGACACCCTCCAACAAATGTGAAATTGTCTGCTCGAGGCCTAAGCCAAGGAGTAATAATGATTCCGGTGGTCTTCCTGAACGGGCCTACTGGGCGTCGATCGCTGTGGCATCCGGTGGGCCTTGGGACAGAGACAGCCCCCGGCCGCCTCTCTCAATGGCTTCGCCATGGGCAATTGTCCTACATTTTGTCACAAATCACGTCAAACCATTACTGTGCCGTGATGTCAATCTATATCAAATTTATCATTTTCGATTTTCTATAACAATTCTCGAGCTACGCTGGCATCTTCATTTGACCCCCCCCCAAAAAAAAATTTTAAAATCCTTTCGGCGAAATAAATTCCCCAGACTTTAAATTTAAAACGTACGTCTTCTCAGTAACCAGTCGCATAAGAACGGCTACGACTAGATATTGCACTCACGGGTGCCACAGCGATCGACGCCCTGCAGCCCGGCGCCCAGGCAGTATAAGACCATCGGAATCATTATTACTCCTTGGCTTAAGCCTCGAGCAGACAAATGGGAGCCTCTTATTATAGCGGCTGCAGCCAGTTTCCATGGCCATGCGAATGATTGCCAGCCATAACAAAGTTATGGTAATTGTGGTGCGGCCATATGCTTTGCCTGGTCAGCCCATTTATTTTCTTACGTCCAATGACATTGTTTTCTTCACTGCAAAAGCAGAGTTGGTATGATCAACGTCATCTGGTATCTCTTCTAAATTATACAATACGTTTTAATTTAAAACTGACTTCAGTGGAAATACGCGTGTTCGCAGGATTTGCTGAATTAAACAACGGATCTTGTTTGATATTATATGTACTTTTACATGGAAAAACTATTCAATTTCACTTGATCTGAAAACGGTATCAGTTTAACGTTTAATGTTGACCATCTTATTTAACCTCCAAGTGCATATTGCCTCGCAACTTGCTAATATTAACTGAGACACATTTGCTCCGAGGATATTTCCAGGTTTAATAAGTTCGTGACATCACAGCTACATCGCTGCCGTATACGTAAGAGGAGGGGGCAAAATGTACAAACTTCTTCGTTTTACTTCGAGCTGACCTCTTTTTTGGCATAAAGATATCGAGTGTGATGGAAAAATAAAAACAGCCCTAGGTGGCCGACAAAGAGCAGCGATACAGTTTGGAATTGCATCCCGGCGGCTAACATAAACCAATGCTGATGTCAATTGAACTCTGAGTCACCTTTTAAGCAGGCTGACAAAACAATACGAACCCTTTGTTGCAAAGAAGCGGAACAAAAAGTCAGAAAATATAAGCGCCAGCAAGAATGTCGCAGCCGATTAAAGAATCGTTCATTTTATTTCCATGACGATACGACGGTTGGATGACAGCTGGTTTACCCCTTGCATTTGGCATGCCTTTCCTCTCGTCAAAAACAGATACAATTCCCGCTCGAAGGTTTACTTTGTTAATTAAGGAGAAATCTGAGCTATCGCAGTGTGACACTGCACTCGAGACAAAACAATGTCCGCTGTTTTGGTGTCTCCTTCATCAGCAGCTTCAGTCGTGCATTACCACTTGAGCAAAAATAGGGTTTACCTTCACGGTGCGCGTATTTCAGAGAGAAACATCCTAAGACCACTGGGTAACAATGATTTTCCGATTAGCAATGCCTTATCTTCAACTTCCAATACACGCCTTGGAATATGCATGCATCTATACGGCACTCATATCCGACTGAGTGTCTCTTCACAATACACAGCGGGAATAAGCTAGACGGGCCATCAGTGACAGCCAGGAAAACTGCATTTCAGATTGAAGACATGTATCGCTCTCCGGACGACTCCAGTATTAAAAAACAAGGCATGCAGAGAGAAAAGCAAACGGTTCCGAGTAAGGCAAACACCCACCGAGGCAGTGAACTGTGATGATGGGGGTAAATAAACACGGGCAAGAAATTGCATTTTACCGATTTACGCCTCGGAGTCGCGGGCCTCTTCCCTGCTTTACTCCGATCAGAGTTTGCGGTGGATTAAACAAAAACAGCTTTTCGAGACAACCTTGCAATTGGATCGGACGCCCCGGGGTTCTCTCGAAAGCAACAAGACCGCAGGGAAACTTCCAGATATGACGTAGAAGGACATTGTCGCGAGATCTCCGTGACAAGATCCGAATAAGACAAGGAACCGATCAAACAAAAAGTTAGCGGGGTAACATGCTATCCAAGCTGGGCTATATGAAATAACCCTCTTTAATTATAGGAGGAAATCGTCTCCATGAAAAGACCACAATTCCTAACGACAAAGATATCAAAACAGATCCAATAGCCTACCAACCTATCAACGCGTGCATTGAGATATCTTTGGTCGGAAAGGTTACTTGTAAATTATACCTAATTCTTTTCGATGTTCGTTTTCACCGCGTGCATCAACACTTTCGTTGTTTTCAATATTTCGAACTTTCCAGTAGCGACATCAATGGTGCAGAAACGTGTACTTTATTCAGCAGTTTTGGGTTTCAAGACCGTGGTATAAAGTTTACGTCAACGCTCTGGTCGTTAAGGCTTGGGAAATGAAACTTTCTGAGACGTGTCAAAAAAAATCAGCCAGACGTAGGAACTCAAGTCAACTTTGTCAGAAAGGCCAGCCTTTAATTTGTTTTTGTCCTTTCGATTCATTTGTTTACAGTGTCATGTGCAAGCGAATAAGGCTCCGTAACGAACGCTGTTTATTAATCATCAACAATCTCTGTCGTAGGCATGTCAACGTGTATACATAAGAGTTGGCGAGGGAAGGCGTCACTCGTTTTGCTGATCATCTAGTCGTTGTTCGAGCCATTTTGTCTTTTCAATTGTGCATACTACACACATGAGTCTTTGCGGGTAATGAGCGAGTGCAACAACAATCTAAAATGGACATTATGCGTCAACAAAGCTTCAGCGTTGATCAAACACCAACCACCAATACACTTCTGGCAAGTTTTCATTAATTTTTACACAAATTCGCAAACATTTGAGTTTAAACTATGAAGCGATTTTTCTGTATTAAAAACAATGCCCGGCGTTTCACCAGCTGTTGCAAAGTTGATATGCCTTAAAAGATAGTTCGAAAAAGCGTTGCTACGATTCAGTGGATGTACGATTTTTCTTCACCAGTGTAAACTCTTTACAACTGTTGTCAAGAAAAACAAGAAATGACTTTTGTGTGGTACAGTCACGATGTAAAAAGTTTCACATGCTGAGATACATATTCCAGGTCATCTCGTCCCAGATTCAACTAATGTACAGACCCTTTTCATCTTGCAAACACCCCGATACCATCGACACTCATGTCCCCCGGGTTACGTTTCACGTTCAAATTGATTATCACTCCACCAAGAGTGTGCCCGTGTATTCCCACAAGCAATCAGCTGAAAAGGTGCGTTCCAGACGTGCCATATTCACACTGTCCTTCACACGCATTTTGGCGCCAAAGTGATGGTCATTAGAGCCCTGCAGGGACAAATGTTTTAACAGTGTCATCTTCACTTTTATAAAATGGAGATTCAATTTTTTTGAGGGGGATGGGTGCTTACAGAAGATATCCACAGGATCCTTGTTTACAGAGAAGAAAGACAGAATGGACCATGGAAAGAGCTATGAAAGGCCAAATAGGCTTTCAGATCTTCAATGTCCACAATCAACGTGATGCATAGCACATACGTCAGACTGGAATGATAATTGGTGGATCAGCGTTTACAAAGAGGCTGGGGCTAAATGGAAATGACGCCCAAGCATACAAGCGGGGCACCTGTATGATTTAATCAATCTGGGTAAAAATACCCGTCTAACTTTGAGAGGGCCGGATTTTGTTCGACCATCGAGTAAGTTCATAGTGCATGCCTGTCTCGCTTGCCCTGAGTAATCTAGCTGAAATAAGTGACATACTTTGCCGACCAGTCTAAAGCAGGACTTTCGTGGGAATGGTATGCCTGATGTCCGATTTTCCAATAATGGTGCCGAAACTGTATGACAGTTCTTGAAGACCATTAAAGGTTAGGGAAATCGTAACGATATCTGAGAAACTCTCTTTTAGGATTAACTTATTCAATAACCAAACTGAAAACTTTATTTAGTCAATCGGTGTAAAAAAAAAGTTGTCAAGAAAGAAATCCGCGTTATAAAAAACAGAACACAGTGGTTCCCAAAGGAACTTTTCGCATGCTGAGAGCTAAGAGACTGCCCGATACAGTCGCAAGGTGCTGAGTTGAAAATCCTGAGCGATTTTTTTTTGAAAGACGTCGTCCCGAGACAGGGTGTTGTGACCAATCAGCGGTCCCGTTGCTAGAAGTGTGACAGACTTGTTGGTTTTGATGCATGGTCCCCTTTCTCGCTTACTGACTCCAATTCTTCTTGTTTAGCACCACTGTGTTGCATAAGTCCTAAAAATTAAGATGGGCCAACCCAATCGGGTTTCCGTATTACCGCGCCGTCTTTGTATATGCGATAAAGCGACGAATTCCGAATACAGTACAAGTAATTATATGTGATCAATCGTCAAAAGTGTCGACACTGTTATCACTTTCCACGCTTTCTTTCTCATAAAATTAGCAGTTCCGAAACCCCTCCATCTGGAGACGTGCCAATCCAATCACGCGCGCGGCGTGTCCAACCCGAGACTGCGCCCCTCGTGTATACAGTAATCAAGAAACGACATGCAGTCAGTTATCAAGGGCTTTACCGAGCTCGAAAGTGGCTTCCAGGCTCCGCTAGTCTGGCCATAAACCAACTCCTTTGGCTTCGAAATCTGCAGCGGTAGTTAGCGCGGCGCAGTCGTCGAACGGACGTGCTGGGACACTCGAAGATTACTGTTTTAATTCGCGGCGTCGCTTTGAACGCCAGGGCTGGGGTAGCTTTGGTGGTCGTTGAACCCCAAGACCAATTCACCGTTGATTTCGGCTTTTGAGCTTGTCCCTATAATCAGACAAAATTTGTCAGAGTAGTGGTACTGATTCCTCTAGAACACCTTTCCCCTAGAGGATGCGGATCTTTTTATCCCACTTACCACCGATGCAAATGCATCTCCGCCGACTGTTACGAGGAATCCCAAGGACGAATGGTCTACCAAAAGCCCCGCCATATTTTGACAATGTACGCTCAACCATTTGCCTTAAAGTGACTGTTACCAAGCCACGTTTGTCCCGTTCACTGCCAACTCTGTTGTGGAGACAAGTTTTGGTATTTCGGTGTTCATTCAAAAGGCTCTGGGGTCCGGCATAGTTTAGAATTGCGGATGCATGTTAAGGGCATACATGTCTTGCCTTTTCCCCCGTTTACCTCTCTGAAGATAGACACTTTCACCCAAATCAGTAATAATAGACCCGAAAGCTGTACATCCGAACCGGTTGCCGGGCGGGTAGCGCACCGATCACGTTATAGGTACCAAAATGGAGATTATAGAACCGAGTATCACAAAGCCAACTGTGCATGCTAGTTTGGGATTTCTCAGACAACAAAGGTATTAATTAATGCCACTGCGGAGAGGTTTCAAATAAAAGCAGACATCAAATAGTAGGCCTATTTATATTAATGATGCTTACCAAAATATAAACCGTAAAGCCACATGACTTGTTAGTTCATTTTATGACACACACGTATCTTGCTTTACGAAACTGGTGTGGCAGTATTGTTGTGCAAGCCTATTTAGGTCGGGAGTGGTTTTTAATGATTAAACTAGGGTGGTATAAGGTTACTTGGTTACCCGGGCTTGAACTCAACCTTCATTTAGCAGACACGTGTGTAAATAATGAAGGAATCCGTTGACCAGACGATCAATGTGAATCTCTTCAATTTTCATTCCATGCAGCTTTTTTCTCTGGTGCAATCCTTACGTGCACCTGCCCCATGTAAATACATAACCTATCCATGCCCCGTTTCGTACTACATGCAATATCTGAGCTAGCTAGCAACAGCACTTTCGGGCAGTAAAAGTTATGCCAAAAGTTCAACAAAAGTACAGTCCGAGGAATTTTTTTTTCTTCAACAGCAGGTTAAGTCTTGATCGAGGGGCGGAAAGTGATTTATTAGGGACCTTTCAGTCCCGATAAAGTTTACCTTTTCTGCGAGCCTGTATAATGGACATTTCGATGTCTTCTTTTCAGCAAGCGAAATAACGGAAGGATGGTTGTGCAACAGGGTTTATACTTTGAAAGAAAAACAGGTGTTTCTGGTGATTTAAAAGGCGTGTAAGACCTTTACTTTGAGGAAAACCAGTACTGCGGTATCTGGATTTAAAACCCTTTTTTTAGGGGGGGGGGCAAAAAATCTGCAAAATGTACCTAAAGTTAGTGTGCAACATCTGAACTATGCATGTGCAATTCCAAGTTTGAATGACGATCGCATGATATTGCAATAGCATTTACATGACGGTTAGATGTAGACTAAGTTCGTTCATCACCTCAAACAAAAAAGGAGTATAAAATACCCTCCGAGAGGTAACTAACCATAAAACCCCATGCAAAAAAAAAAAAACAAAAACGCAATTCAACACGACACGCAAAAGGTTAAAATCTTCTAACAAACGGAATACTCACACCTCCTCACCGTCGAGGTTGTCACGGAACAGCGAAGATGGGCAGAGTGCTGTCACCAAATATCAGTGTGGTCTCTCACACACCACCCTACATGCCGCGCAGTACCGCTATACTTCGCTCGCGCTGAACACACCGACCAGTGGCTGGACGTGAATTCGGAAGTAAATGTACTAGGCTTGGTTCAAGTCTGATCAGCTGTTGCCGCGCACTAATAATTTAGACCTCGACGGTGCTGTTGACAGCGTGTAGAGTTTTTGCCAGCGGAGTGTTTGCACATCGTTGCGGATTGATCTTCTTAGTATCTCCATGCAGCCGTCATCACTTGATTAACTAAGCCTTGTATGGCGCCCTCATTGTACCATAATAAACAACGTGAAAGGTTACGTCAGACTATGCAAGGCCTTCGCCAACCAACGATTTCTGTGCGAAACGCTTTCTCAGCGCCTCGAAGCATTCTATAAAAGAAAGAGGTTGTAGTCGCTTCTGTTCTACATTGTTCTCAAGGCGAAATTTGACGGAGAGGGACATCCATTGTCATAAAAAATTGCTAAGTTAGACATAGTAGGAAATCAAAATTTGAGCTGGCCTGAACTCAGTGTTCTAGATTGACGTCTTTCTTTGTTCCTTTTATTTTGAACACAATCAAAGCTACTGCTAATTTTCCCCACGATTCATCAGCGGTGACCGAGAGTTTCAGTGTGTTACCGTAGATTTAAAATGACATGCTTACCCAATTCCACCGGATTGTGCACGTAGCAGTGTAAAAAAGGGGCAAACAATTGCTCCCAGGTAAGGATCAATTCTCGTGCAAATAATTAGTTCCATTCGTGACTTCGGGCATGCTCCTGGCGAGAATAATATGCACCAACCGTGCAGTAGTGCGCTCTGGCTGGCTGGCGTGCAACTGCGCGCGCTGAAGCTCCAATGGGTTTTGAAGGCTAGGATTTTGATCTCGAGGCCAACCCTAGCACTTCATCACTTGTTATCGATCAAGCGTTTGTTGAAACAAAGTAAGCCCAGACACCGTAGCCAGCATTCCAGAAAATAAGCACAGGTCAAGTACTTCAACTTCAAAACAATCAATACGCAATCGACTCATATCATAAATTGGAGCAAGTGAAACTAGACAAAGCGCTGCCACAGTTCTTGTGCATCGAGTATGCACGACACTCACGTACATCTAGTTATCGTCAGCACCCTATCGCACATTTGGAAATTCTCGTGCTAACAATACTGTAAAAACCAAAACAGTTAAAAAAATCGTGATTCACCCAACCCTCTGTGTCCTTCCCTTAAATAAGGGTAAATAGTGAGAATATTTCCTAATTTTGGTGCAGAACAATCATTGATTGACTGTCCTCGCTGCGGCTACATGCGTATAAAAGGCGCGGTCATCTCCTCCAGTGTTCAGGTAATACACTTGTTTACACGCTCAACTCTCGCAAAATGTTAGGGCGAATACAGAGAGAACCGTCCCAAGACTACAGGAACAAAGAGCAATTGTGGGGAATTAGGATATGAATAAATATGTGTCGTAAAAACCAAACCTTCTGAGCATGTTGGAATAGATAACACCATGATAACTTGAAACGCCATATCGCCAAATCCATGTAAGCCATACTAAATCAAAAATAGAGTTAGAACAGAATAAGTTAAACCAACTCAAATTTACGTGTACCACGAGTGGATTATCCAGACCAAGAGCAAAATGATCTAGTCGAATTTGGTCCAAATTAACAATGCATTGAAAGGATGTGGGGACCCGACTTTCCCGCTATTAATACGTTTTGCTATTACTAACAAAAGTTAGGTATTAAATAAGAATGACGATACCCAAAGAATGAGTATTTGTTGAATAACACACCCGCGGCCAATAGCGTAAACTAATCACCACAACATATGGCGGTTGTGGCGGAAAACTAAATACATGCAACTTAGTCGACGATATTTAGCAGTACTTCCACAGATTTCACCTCAGAAAGAGCTCTGTCCTACAGTTTTCAGGAGGTGAATGTAGAGCATGCTGTTAAAAAATCTGGCGACTTCAGTGCTGAATTACGAATGAAAGTGGTCATTTTTTCACGGCGAAAGCAGTTTTGATATAACTGGATGGTCTTCCATTGGAATCCGTTGCCGTGAATTTGAAACCGTTTTGTGAAACATGTCGACTTATATAGAAATGTAAGGACGCCCTCTGTTGTCAGGATTCCGGTAGTTGGTGAATAAAAGGCTCATCGGCGCGTGTATGTACCCTCCAAATTTCTATCATAAATTGCCTTCTAAATCCCCTAAGCCGGGACACACAACAAAACGATCACCCAAAGCTGTGATCGAACCAGGCGTTAAGATTGGACAATAACTTAAATCACATTGTCCATTGCAGCCAGTGCCGATTAGCCATAGCTGTGTACACGTGCATCAGTGCTTGTTTTTGGCCACTCAATACATCCTTTCCATATGTACGTTTCTTGTCTGCGTTCCGCACGCGATGTGTTCATGTGTTTCACTTTCAGGGACACAAAAAACGATACCATTTACAGTACATAACACACGTGTGCGTTGCGTTCGGCCGTCAAAATCCCCCGGGGAGGCTCTAAGTGTCCAGTCCAATAATTCAAGTCCCATTGAAAACAGTGTAAAATCAGCAACGTTCAGGGCCCAATAGCATGCACGCCAACAACATCCCTGAGATTTCTGAAACACAAATGAAATTCTTGTCTGGTCACTTATCTTTCAATTTCTTTTCAATTTTTTTGGGTCAACCAATTACATTTTTAATTATTCCCACAAAAAAAAATCACCCCCCAAAAAGTGATTTTTCCGAAGTCTGATTGCAGCCATTTTTCAAGTGGCAACCCTCAACTTACTCGGGCACTTAGGACCATTTTTCACCCGTAGTTTTCAGCCCTTCTGCCCTCATATAAAAGCTCACAATCTCACCATTTTGGGGGCCATGCAATCTTCTTTTTCAAAAGATACTGCGGGGGCACTTTTAATGCTAATGAGCTGGTCAGAAATTCTCACTAGAATTAGTGGTCTGCACCCTTTACTAGGTGCTTGTGCGTGCCTCGCGTGTGACGTTTGATGTGACGTGAGGTCAAACTCGTAAGACAACAGCTCGACCCTTACTTATCAAGTGTGAAATCTAGCGCTTCGACCTTTCCATTCGGGCTTGCAGTTACGCTAACTAAACAAGTAACGAGATAGGCTGGAAACTTGTCGCTTCTTGTCATTTGATCTGAACGAAGATACCAGAGGTCCTATGTGTTAGAGAGTGATGTAATATATAGCCATAAATAAACGTGGACGACAAAATCAGAATGCATTTAGCATAATTTTACAAGCAAGAACTGAGTTTAAATTAAAAAAAAAACATCGAGGACTGGTTATTTGTGTGTTCCTAGCTCTATAATTTGTTTGATGAGCAAATTTGTGATGTATCATTATGTCACCGTTTTCGCTGAATTAGATCGAATGTGATTGAATGGGTCAAACATCTTCATTGGGCAAACACACACACACAGCAACGTCTTCAGACAATCTCTTTGCTTAAACGCATTTACTATTCTACAGCAAAAGCGCACTCCAAAGTAAGCTTATCTTACCACTGACTGAGGCCAACTTGCAAAAGAATTGCGCTGGAAGCTTCTACTCTTCTTCTTTAAATTTCTGTACTTCGTCTTTGACTGCCATGGTATGGCGATGTGAATGGGTACATTCACTGAAAAATGAGAAAACTGGCCTTTCATTTACCAACACTCGTGTTCGTCATACGCAAAATTTCCCAAGAGACTCATTATTTTCGGATCACTGTTTTATTTGCCATGATGAACACCCCATAGACACAGTTAATGAGGTGGCTTGACGAACTGAACTGTGGGTGTATTACTCGCAGCATGACTGTCGTGATGGAGACGACTCTGACAACAATTACGCACGAAAATGATCACTACAAAAATCGTTCTGTGGAGGAAAAAGGTCGCGTTGTTTGATGAGTTGAACGGAGACACGAACGAAGCTGAGGGAGGAAAGTGAGCTCAGAAAGAAAAGAAAAAACACACAAAGATCTGACCTCCTGGGCTGGTTCAATTTGCAGATTGTTTTTGTCTTCATATCTCCTTGTGGGTAGAAACTGTCATAGGTACATAGTCATGTTATTTATTTATTTATTATTTTTTGCTAGCCACATATGCAGAACTGTCGAGGTAAGATTGAAAAACAAGGCATAGACGCAAAAGGCATTAAAACTGCACAGCGCTGCGAAACACATGAATCTGGTTTCTATCTTGTTGTGTGCCTGCCAACTCGACGATTCAAACGCTTGACTCTAGGTAGTATTTTAAGCTCAGGATGCGTACAAAGGAACATATTTGAGGTTCTTAGCTATAAAAAAATAACCGAAAAGAGTGGTTGGGAATCTAATAAGTTATGTAAAACTCAAAAACACCTGCGAGGTTTTTGGTTTGTTTTGTGTTTTTTTTATAAGAACTGGGCCGAAAGTTTCTTTCCGTTCATCTCCTAACACTTCCGTAATTAGCCTCAGGACTGTTTAATTCCACAGCACTTTGCTCCTGTCTCCGACAAAGCAGTAGACCGAATACATAAAACGTGAAAACTTGGATATGATCGGAGATGGAAGATGAAGACTCACCTTTGTTTTGGCTGGACGAGTGATTGACTTTAATTTGTCCGTGAGTCGTCACTCGAGCGTACAGAAACCCGGCTGGAGATACCGGCTGCCACGATGACTGTGTCCCGATCAGAGATAACAGCAGCCCTACGTACGCGTGCCGATCACGGGCAGTCATGAGACAAGAACCTCAGGTTCATTCGTCCATGCAATGAATGCGCGAAACCCCGCTGCTGTCCTTGCTTCAGCTTCATTTGCCTGGACAAATTAGAGGATTGACGAGCATCGAGCCACCAGTAGGATGAACGCAGACAGGCTGCTTTGCGAATCCGAGACTGCTCTCAAGTTGGATTATAGCACGTCACCTCTTCCCACTATTGTTGTGTGGACAGTCGGCAAGTTCACGCACGTATAACGTCTTGTATGGGGCCAATGCTAGGCACTTAAAACTCTCCGATAAGCCACGCCCCCTAAAGAACACGGAGTAGTGATTTGGATATTTAAGTCTCCAAGTCAGTTTTACCCAATTTAGATGAGCTTAATGCAATTTAATCATTTATTGGCTTATTGTACCGGCAGGGAACAATTTAAAACAATTTTATACAGACTGTGAGTTTGCACATTCGTTTAGTCAATTAACTGATTAACTGATTAAATGATCGATAATAGACCCCTGGGGAATCGATTACACATGACTTCAAGCTGGGCACGCTATAGTGGAGTAATGCTATTTGGAGAAGTGCTAGGTAATAGACCAGGCACCGATGAACCTGTACGAGTGTTTTATGTCAGCCAATGCAATCATCAGCACCTCTCTCTCTCTCTCGCTGCACTCCATCATGTTGCTGTGAAAATACAATATCACAATCCAAACAGCTATTCACCCGACCCTTAGGGTGCACCCAAGCAAATTAATAGGCCAGAAATATGTCCGCTGAGCTCATTAATAAAGGGATATACTCAAAGTATTCTATATTAGAGGGATCGAAGAAATATGGCACTGAACCTCTGGCCCAGACTTGGGGCTTCCAATTCTGAGCAATTTGGATGCAGTCGGGTCCGAAAGTGGCACTTTGCAGATGGATGCCTTTTCAAAATCGCTACTTTTCTGGGCAGTGGAATTTCCTTTGTTTTAGGGGTGATCTGCTTTTGGTGAGAATTTCTCAAAAATTCATCGGTCAACCCACTAAAAATTGAAAGGAAAATGAAAGAGGACATGTGGAAGATCATTTTTCTGTCCAGCCTGGACACTTGTGAGTGTTGTGAGCATTTTTAACATAATTTTGAAACATAAGGAGTTATCATTGGTCTATGGGCGTTTCTTTGCACCCCTAACCCTGAGCCTGCTCTGACCACAGACGCCCCCCTTACCGACCATGCAACGCGAACTTTGCTTCACATACACAAAAATACTTCAGCAAATGGCTAGCTGTTTTTGATAGGGGAGGTCAAAAGGCCAGGATAGTCTTAACAGTACTTGGGCAGAACAAGTCTGAACAGAGAGAGAGATCCTTTTACTGCACAGGGCCATGGGCGGAAATCCCGGGGAGACGGGGGACACGTTCCCCCATGAATTTGGTTCGGGGGAACACAATGTCGAATGCCCCCTCCATGTTTTAAGCAAAACAAAATACTAAAGGAATTGACGGATCAAGGATTTCCCCTTTTGAGTTTTTCTAAATGGAATGAGATAATAAACACGGTGTGCACAAAAAAGTGTAAATGGATGTCCCCCCCCACGATCGAGAAGAGATTTCCGCCCATGCACAGGGCTATGGGCAGCTTGGGGATACTGGTCTTTCAACAGGCTGTACTCACCTGTGGTTGCGGCTATAGAGCAAAGGGGCCATGCAGTCTTAAAACATATTCGTCTCTTTGGGAATTCGAATAAGCCCATATGAGATATTGGCTCAATTCGACAAAAAGTTAAAAAGTTATTCGAAAAATATAAAATGTGGAGAAATAAAACTCAACGTCATTTCTCGGGGGGTAAAACTGTGTAAGACCCCAGAAGTGGTAGCAGTGCTGTTTCACTTTTTTGTTTACAAAACTTGCACCATGCGGCCATATTAACGCAGCGTGCAAGTAAAGGGTATGACCCGAGTGGGACCAAGAGAGGGCGCGATTTTCCTAGCAACGGATGCTCCCTTGGCGTGAACTCCGCTTCGCTGGTTCGCTAGTAACAAAACGAACATCCCTTACCAGCATTGCTCTTTTCAACCAGTGATGGTTGATTCTGCTTGGACGGATTATACAGGGTATATAATATGTCGATCACCCTGGTTTCATACTGTTTACACTGAGAGTGGACACGCGTTATAGGACGACAAATCTAGGTACAGAAAAATATTAAATAATAAATTAGCCATTGGTCAGCACGCACTGCAGTTGTGCCTTCTATCCAATCAACCGTCTCGTTAAGTATGACGTCACGGACTAACGAACATGTCTGCTGGGTTGAAAATCATGGCTATACCTTTGATTCTTCCTGAGGGGTGCTATATTTATTAACATAACGCCTTGCATACCGAACGCTTTTCTGGCTTTGTGTTTTATTATAAAATATCACTTGGCATGCCACTTTCTGTAACTGCTTTTTGCCAGCGCGTGTATGTGGGTCTGTAAATACGTTAGGGCGTTTACAGCGGCGCTGACAGAGCCAGGAAATACAAGGATCTCGTGTTCTGATGGTCTACATTTTCACCTTCGAACTTCAGCTCAGAATTCATTACGAACGCCAAAGGAACCCATCTCACCGCATGCGGAAGCCTATACGGGAAAACAGGCAGACGATAAGGCACTCCTTGTCAGAATCTGGGCGACAGGGTGGAGGTTCTCAAAGTCCCTAGGCCTTCCGCCCACCTTATCCGACAACCGTACATAATTATCCTTGGCCAATTCTACCCTCTTGAAGTAAACGATGGAAAATATTGCTTTCGATCCAGCCCCCTTGCGTATCAACTGATATATCGCTGGTAGTCTGCACTGCGTTTTTTGATCAAGGGTGAATCCGCCGTTACCTTCAGCATGACTAGCATGGATTCAAACAAACAAAGTGATCATCCTAGAGAGAGGATGTTTGTGAGCCAAAGGGTCAGGTAATGTTCGATACTATCATCAGAGCACAACGCACTACACAATCTGAGGCACTGGGCGGGCGGTTGTTCAGGAGGAACCACCCCTCATGGCCTCATGACGGCTAGTTCAGCCGATCTTGTTCCACCGCTCTCAGGTCATGTCCGCTACAACAAACAGGTGTTGGTCCCTCGACTCTAAGATCTCAGCCGTGGATCTTATTTCGCTGAATTTCAGTCAAGCCTTCGACTCAATTTCCTGCAGGACATTTATTGACATAGCACATACTTGGTGCTGCTCTGATGGGATGGCTAATTCGTTTCGTCTCAGATCGCTTGCAGCGTTTACAAGGGTTGTCTGTCAGCTAAGGGGTGCCACAGGGATCTTTTCCCCGTAGTTTACTATTTTGATCTATATGCAAATGACCCTCGCATCATCCAATGTTCAGTATGATGATGAAGTTTTCATCCATCGACAGGCCTACACTATAATGAATGACGATCAACTGCAACGGGATTTGTACTCTATCCAGGAATGGGTCAAGTGCAGGTCTCTTCGATTGAACCCCGACAAGTGTAAGCCAATGGCTCTGACTTGCAGACAGCAGATGCCTAAGCCAGTGTAGCTGTTAGCGCGAGATCGTCTCTGAATTGAGACTCTCCAAATTTTAGGCTGCAATGCATCATGGGACAAGCAAGTTCAGGAGAAGCTGTTTCTAAATGTAACCATGCTACAGAATTCTGTCGTTTTGTGGTAGGCAGTGCTGTTTCTGATGTAACGCTTTATTCCCACTTCTGTGCTTCCATTGTTTTACTGTTCACCAGTTTGGTTGGTTCATGAGCCTCAAGCTGGACCAACAGAGGGCGCAGCTGTCTTAGCAACGGAGAATCCTTTGGTCGGAACCGAACTTCTCAGGTTCACGAACGAAGTGCCCACGTTATGGTCTTATCGCTGTCAACGAAATGAACACTCCCGACCAATAGGCCTAGGGCTCTTTTCAACCGATGAGGGTGCTTCTGTGCGAGGTGGATGGTGTCAAACATATCAATAAACTTGGAGGTGTACAGCGAAAAGTCACCCGTATTTCACCAGGATACGTAGAGTCTAAATGAGGATATATATAGGTTGATGTTATCGGGGGCTGATTCCTGTCGAAAGCAGGAGGTACTTGGATTTGTCTCTTAAGGCCAAACTGCAAGTTTCCCTGTAAGGCTGACTATATGACTGATTATAAACATAGACAGTGGGATGTTAAACATATCACCATAACAAAATTCGTATACTGACGTATACAACAGTGGGGCTGTTCGTTTCCCGCTTTTCGAAACTTGATGGCGGATTCGAAACACTCTCGTGGAGGAGTCTTTTACAACATGTATTCAGCGCTCAATTGTGCGTGGAGAATTCTGTATGTGGCGTAGCGTTTTGTAACACAGCTCGCACCGACGCCTACAATTTCTGATGGGTGGTTGGTTTTCCTGTAGGTTTTGATGGGGATTCAGAGGTTGATTGTGGGAGGAGTTTTAGAAATTGTTAAGATTTAATTCATGTGGTCTGTGTTGCAAGGTTTTGTAATTTTTATCTTTCTTTTTATACATATATATTTTTTTCTGTTTGATATTTAACCGTACTTTTTTTTTTACCTTTTTGTAAAAATCGGGGGGGGGTGGGGTGGATGAAAACACATCATTTGATGACAGTTTTGATACTTCAGTTGTTCTGTCACATCTCATCAGGCTATTTACCTTGTTGAATTTATCTTTAAATTCTGGATGTCTAAAGATTTTAAAATGAATGAAACGATATGTCTTGCGTGTACCAATTTCTACAGTCATTACTGTGGGCAGTGCATTGCCACCGCTTGTATACAGTCCAGCTATTATACCCAAACTTGACTCGAGAAGTTTTTTTTTTACAATTGTGATCAAAAAATTATATGCCATTTTAACCGAATCATTTGAGCTAATGCACATATATCCCATGTCTTTGCCAATACCTGAACACATTTACGTCAAGCTTGCACGTAAAAAACAAAACAAAACACTGACATGCCTGAGCAAATCAAACCATGCCACTTAGGAGGAGGAAACTAGCACGAGGCAGGCGATTGCATGCGTCTCTCGTTGACCTGTTGTGTATGTATATGGCCTGGGTCTCGAGCAATGGCATTCCGACTTGAATCAAGTCTAGGCAAAGCGTCAACAAACATTAGCGGCCACGCAGGCGGAGTCCATACCCGCCCTCGGCAACCACAAAATGTCCCCGGTAGACTACCGTCAGTTCGTTGATCGTTCAGTCGCGACTGAAAGCAGATCGTGATCTTTTCCTCCCTGTTCTGCTGGCTGATCTTACCCTCTCTGCTCTCTGCCCTTTTCATATTACTGCCCGCACCAGAGGCAATCAATATGTTTATAGGGAAAACACATTTTCCCCTCTCTACTTCCGAAATACTTCCGCCTCGACGAGCAAACTCAGGGCGGTATTATACTGCTTTTGTCTGGGTAATTTGATTGCAGCTGGTGCGTCGGGACCTTCCTTACTCTCTGATATAATAGGAGTGTGATATGTTACGTACAGGGGCACTAGCCATTTAGGCTGAATTAAACTCCTCCCGTAACGTCACCGTTCTGTCTCGGCGTTCCATTATTTTCGCACGAATGGGGCAACATAAGCAATACCTCCCAATTCTTTCAGAAAGTCCAGCCTCCATTGCCTTATTTGCTCTGAATAATGGGGAGGTGAACTAGAGGGGACAAGCAAACACCAAGAATGACTAATTACAGTGTAAATCGCCAACTGTAATGCATTTGTCCAATCGAGTTTTATGTGCACTGATAATGCACATTAGCTAGACAAACACAATGCACTGAAAAGAAAATGAAATACCGACATTTTGTTGAACTTTTAATAATGTGCTTTCATGTCTAAATAGACGCCTATGTTGGTCCTTGTAGGTCATTTATTGCTGGAAATTTTGTTCGTCTTATAGTCTATGAAAGTGGCACATTTGGTGTACGTCTCAATGCTGCAGTAACTGGCAAGATACCCCCAGTCCCTTCATTGTACATAATATTCTTCAGAGGACTACGGGGTCTTGAAATTCGCAGTCCTTGCTGGTGACTAGGCCAAGGAAATAAAGAGGTCATAAATGTAGCTCTCGGAAACCTGTCACGGTTCTCTCCTGGACTTCACAAAGAAATCTAGCAATTTCGAGTATACTTTACGTACATCCTTCTTGAAATGTTCACGGGCGGTCAGTGACGAAAATAGTCCAACTGCCTACTTCATAATTCACAATAGTTATCCCTAAACTTAATTTTGTGGTTACACACGGACAGTGAAATCGACGGAGGCGTATTTAAAAACGGTCAATCCAGATCTGACATATCGGAAGATCGGCTGCATGGTTCTTTATTTCTTCTAATCCTTGAGGTGGAACGTGAACGTTTAATATGTAATCCACAGGTATCATGTTCGTCAGTGTCTTCATGTAACAAAGCAAATTACTAGCGTTATCTCATGTCGTGGCCATGTCATCGCACAGAAACAAAGTTCCCGTTAGGTGTAAATAGGAGAAAGTGCATGAATATCATGTCAATCTGTAATATTGCTCCGCGTACGCACTGCCGTGGACCCATCTTCCCCTGCATGTTTGCATCAACGAAACGTCCACAACAAATGCCAGCCCCCGTACGTACTTTATGAGGGTCCCGAAAGGAAATTTCACGTAAAACTCCTAGCAGAAATCAAGCGCTAAAACTTTGGGCCCCCCCCAAAAAAAAGAAAGAAAAAGGATACTTAATTATAACATTAGGCCTATAAGAAATAATTAGCATAAAAACCACACACACACAATTAACTGCGGCCGTGCATCCAAGCTTAACCGCCGCTTTTAGAATTTTACGCGGTCTCCTTCCTTTATATATTGGTTACATTGGTATATTGGCAGTTGACGTAACTTGGCAGAGACTTAAATTTATTTAGTGTGCAATCAAGAAGCATGTATCTGATTAACCCTGAATTCCAAAGGAGAGTGGTTTAATAGTGCTTCAGCCCAGTGACGTTCCATAGATATATCAGGAGAAGAGGAACTCCAACACCGTAACTAACTGGGAATTGAAACAGGACTCATCGTGGGTTGAAGCCCCTAATAGCCGCCCATTAAACCACGAACAACCGGTTCAAACCGTCTGGGAGCAGTGTGAGTGTCTTTCCTGCTGGTGCCGCAAGTGAAAGATTCGTACAGATAGGAGGTAGAGGGCGGTAGACAATGTTAGAAGAGTACAGCACTTTAAGTATAATATCCCAGAGGACGCATCCGTGGATAGCTTGCTGTTACCGAGTTCTTTCGAAATGCAGAACCGTCAACGACCCCCAAATGTCGCTTATATTAATTAAACACTGGGATCTGCAGCCAGCCTTCAAATCCGACTTTTTCTATCTGAGCATTTTTATTATTCTAGCACATGTTTCTGATATCTTCGGAAAAGGCGAAAGTTTTTGAATGAGGTCATTGTAAAGACACGAGTTTCGTGTACAAACAGAACAAAATTATTTCTACAAATGTAAAAAGTCACTCTTGAAACTATGTCTCAAGCTTTTTTTCACATCTGTTTGTACCCCAAATGGCGCCATATCAGTGCCCTCATCTGGCCAGAAATCGCTGAAATTAATGATAGTCCCACTGTACGATGTCCAGTGAAACATAAACAAGCTGGCGATGCGTGTACGGGTTGGCTTACCCGGTCATGATGTCTAGAGGGCGCTACTACAGCTAAACGATTCGGACAGGCTTTGGAGCTCAACCCGAAAGAGGCTGCAGCCGTTCGTTATGGAAGATAGCGAGGGGTACAGCCAGCCATGTCAAGTTCGCGGCAGTAGTTGGTGCTTAATAGAGGGGACAGGTAAATGCAGAGCTTTAGGCAACAGTGAGGGAGAGAGAGAGAGAGCAGCGCCAACTTCAGATTTTGGAAACAATATTGACTGTTCGTTATGACTGTATAGTAGAGGGCGCAACTACTGTATACCAACTGTTCGTACGCACTGGCGCGTGGTTTGTTTTCAATAACGGTGACACTCGTGGGCAAGTTCGATGAAGGACCATAGTTAACCATATAGTTCGACTAACTGCGATCGAACGCAAGCTAGTCGACGATGGTCGCACTAGTCATGTCAACTATTTGCGACCAGCCTATCGAGGTCGGTCGCATCGTTGGGTGCCATAAACCCTTTTTAATGGCACAGTGCAGAGAGGACCAGTTATAAGAAAAATACTGGAAAAACAGTATGTCACTAGTAAACGACCGTTTTCACTTATTTCTGCTATTCTGCCCTTCCTGCGGCCACCTTTTACCCCCTTTGTCCTAATGACCTGACAACAGTTGACTGTAGGTCGTTTGCACTTTAACTTCACTGCACATGCGCTATAGGTACGTCACGAACCAACCCCTAGTCAACTAGTGGTCCTGGATAAAACTTGCCCAATATGGCAACTCTGATAACGTAGGGCCCTCGATCGGTTCATGAAATTACACGATAACAGAAATAACTCAACAACATACTCGACCTCAGATCATACAGTGTGTGATGACCGTAATTATTGATAAACTGTTATGGTTGAAATCATATTTCCGTCGCGGAACGTGTTTTCTCTATAGTTGCTTTGGTCCACAAGCCTTGAAGTATAACTTTACAAATCGTAGCACTACACTCTCTGAAAACTGTGTTTGGCAATAGAAACAAATCACATTGTAAACACGTTTAGATGCCAAACATTTGATGTTCACTTCCTAAACATTATCCAATGGATAAACACGATCTATCAAAGTTCTTAATGCGTTTTGCAAACTGACAGCTGAACTGAACAGTTTCAACAAATTCTTGCAGCACGCGTGGCGATCCAAAGTTGTTTGCCTAGCCACGCCCCCGAAGCGAGCGCGTATTTTTGTTGAAAATGAAATACCCCTTCACATCTGAAGTCCACAGTTTTGGCGACTGATGGAATTCCACCCGGAAGGGTTTGTCGGTGAACGTCCCCGTTCGAATTAGACAGCTATGGCTGGTATGGCCCCAGCGGAGCTGTTGGGACTGAACACGACAGCAATGTTTTGTTTCACACCGCCGGGGACCGGGGCGGTAACATTTCCCGAGCAGGTGAGCGCGCCGGGCCCACGTGGCCTTCCCGGCCGGGCGACAGGCCGATACATCAGTGCCCAGTTTCCATCCATCAATAATTTTTTTCTCTCAGTGACTACACGATTGGGATACCAAGGATGGCTGCCTGCGGATATGAGGATATGAGGAGATTTGCCAACATGTGGCATGAATCATTTCTTGGACGACGCAGCTGGAATTTGATAACATAGCTAGGCGATCTTTCCAGTGCGTCGATCTCGTGTTCATATTAACTATAATGCAGCATCACTGTGTCACCTGCGTTCTCGAAAACAATTACCCCCATCGTCACTCCATTTCGTATCGTATTTGTTGCATACTTTAAGGAGACACTGATACAGGGTTAAAAAGTACCACCACAGTTGAAAAACAGGGTACCGAACTAATTTAAACAATTCCTTCACAGCTTCGGTTGCCTGTTTCCTGCCAACGCCCCTTGTACGAACAATTCGAAACTTCCTTTTCGTGCATATTAACCTCTCTCCGATGATGCAATATTGGACCGCTTTTCGAATATCCTTACTTGACCACGGGCGAATCGCAATTGTTTGCACAAAAATCACGCCGTTAGCCAATTTTTCAAAAGTCCACCCTTTTTCTTAATGTTCTTCGTCAACTCCACAAAGTGGGGAATGAAAACCCGGTTTGCAAATATCGACTGGATGTTGGTTCTCAGCAACAACCCTTTTGTAAGTTTATTTTGACTTCAGTCTGGCACGTTGAGTTCTTTAAATTCGCTTGGACATAACAGTTTGAATTATCCATACTAAAGACACTGTTGCTATACCTCGTGATTTGGGGCAGGCTTTTGCTTGGGTACATCAGAAACGCCTTGCAACAATTCACTGTTTCCAATGGATAAGAAGGGCACAAAGGAACCAGTCCATTCCAGAGATGGTGGTCGGTACGCGAAAGCTTGCCCCGAATCACGGGGTATAGACATATGCAGCAAGACATGAGACGGAGAGAACCCCCCCCCTGCTTTGTGTTGGTCATTGTCTCGCAGGAATCTGGGGAATTCCTTTCAGATATCTTGGGGGGATGTGTTAAGTAACAACAGTATGGGATGTGTATAGGGATTGGACATACTGGGGGGGTACCCCTCGGTCTCATTTCTTGCTGGGTATAGGTATTGAAACAGTGTCTTTAGTCTGGGGAATTCAAATGGTTCTGTTTATGTGCAATCAGATAACTCAGTGTACCAGATTTTATTCAACGGTAACTCGCAAAAGGCATATTGCGTTCCTGCTGTCGTGTTCATCAAACTCAAAAACTGGGTTTTGACTACGTCGTTTGAATGGTAGTTTTCTCCATGGGTATCGGATTTGCCGCTCTTCATGAATCGGTGCGTGTGAGATTGCAGTGCACTCTCTGGAAAGGTAATGAATAATGTATCAAGCCAGTTATATTCAAAACCATTGTGGTCCTCCAAACTAGGTATGGGATGTTTGTTGCTTGTTTTAAACTTCATGGTTTGTATTGCTATTTCATGCCCCAATGGCCAGTCATAATATTGATGAAAGCAAAGTAAGTTCATGGTCTTGTCGTCTGCCCAGCCGGGGCCGTTGCGATTGAGTTGCCCCCCAGGGGGTCACAAAGTATAAGCGCCAGCAAGACCATCATTAAACCCGTTCCAGTGAAATCTTCCAGCCACAAAATTTCCCTTGCGGCCTCCGACGTGGAAACCAAAACCCCTCGATTTTCAAATTCCAATCAGGGTTTTTCTTTCCCCAATTCACCTGGAAACGAGTCCGAGACAAACACCGATGAGATGCCGGATGCAGTGCGGGGGGGGGGGACCGGATTGTGTCACCACACCTGGATGCCTCTAGCTACGGACATATCGGAACTCTGGTCGGTGGTATATAGCGAGAGAACGTGAGGGATTTGCACGTATGACCTTGCCTTGTTTTCTTCTCGCAGCGATGGCAAGACGTAATTCCATTGCCTCCAGTTCTATCGATTGCTCCGTACCCTGTTCTTTTCTTTCTGCCCAACTCCCGGCTGTGGAGAGAAGTCGTCGCAGTGTGATTGCAGAAAATGAGCCGGGTAAGAGTCGCTGTTTGCCGGCTGATCGGTGAAATACGCCCGAAAACTCCCGGCGGGGCAGCAAATAGCTAGCATTGTCAAGATGATTTAGTTTCCAACTCCTTCTGAGCTCTTGTGTCATTGTCCCGAGTCAGATAAAAAACATTTCCATGAACCACACAAGATCGTTAGTTTAGCTCCCTGTCATAGCCTATGTCGAGAATAGCTGAAAACATTTATCCCGCACGGAATGACAAGTCTCTTGAGGACAGCTCGGAGTAGTTTTGCCAGGTATTATCAAACCTCTGCTCGCATTCAGTCTTGGTTCTAAGTATACCTCAATGTTGTACCAGGTCAGTCGACAGTTTTTCGTAATCCCACGGACCTGACAGGAACAACCAGTTGTATGGACTAAGGATTATACTGATATTCATTCCGTCTTTCTGCTGATGTGCAGCAGAATGACACTCTCTAATATACCGTGGTTCGGTGTAATGTCACTGTCACGGGTCAACTGTAACCAAGGCGACAGTACCATATTTGTTCAATGGAATGCTTCTTTTCAGAAACCTTGAACACACGAAGAGCAGGGTAAGAGCTATGGAGTAAATCAAATTGGTGCTACTAACCAGTACAGCTGATTCCAGCTGCCGTGAAGTCCAATTTCTCATGTGTTTTCACGACCAATAATTATGGCAATGTGCGCGTACACTCAATCATCATTATCGCTGTATTGTCTTGTGGTGCTCGTGGGACGTAGCAGGAACAGCGAACAGTTATGATGGTAAAAATGGCTTTTTTCCTTGATTAAATCCAGCATTATCCCATTGTCTGTGGCAACAACACTGAAGAAAACGCCCTTCTCTTGGCACGTAAGAACCCGAGGGAGTTATATTTCGCCCTCTATTGGTTTGAGGTTTTGTTTCAACCCCCCCCCCAATCTCTGGTTACTGGTCAGTGCGCGCATCGGCAAAAAAGTTTTTATTTGGTGTAAAACTATGCCCAAAAGCTGCCAAACTTGCTTAATCGATTGGAATCCTGCTACTGCCTAATTTCAACATGTTTTGATAGGGCATGGTTGAGTGATACGTACTGTGAAGGAATCCCTGTAGTTCCCAATACATTTAGTCGGGCACGCTTTTTTTCAGATGACGTCATTTCTGTAGTTTTCTTTTACATCTGGGAACCAGAACAAACGAGGTAATCTTATGTCCTGTGTACATGTACAAGCTAAAATGCTTAATTGAGTAAAAGTGCGGGGACCAGTCTATTTTAGTGTTGGTAGCGGCCGGAGTTACGTGCGCATGCCGTTGCGATGTACATTGCGCGTTATCGTACATCATTTCCAGAAAAAAAGGGACAGTAAAAAAAAAAAAAAAAAAAAAAACAGCTGCATCGCCGCACCACTTCTGCTCCTGACCAGAAACCGGAGACTTTTGGTCTTAGTTTGTGACAAAACGTCTTGGTAAAGGTACCGTTTTGGGCATAAATTGACACGAGTTCGACCGTCTAGGGCCTGCAGGGATAGGCATTGCGCAGGAAATGGTACCACTTAGTTAAAAGCAAATTTCGAAACGTAAAACAAAATCCACTGGACGCTAACGAAGCTATTTGTGGAGTGGGATAAAAAGGGGTCACGATGCAAACCCCGCCGCTTCGTGCATGATTTTTGAATGGTTTGCCACATTACTGTTAGCTGAATGAACCTCCTTCTCCCGATCTACCTCCTTTATTCCGGTCGGCTTGGCCGGTCCGTGTTCATTACGATATTGCCTTTTTAAATAACGGAAACCTGTGATTAGACAGACGTGACCTTTGGAGACCGTCTGGCTGTCTTCGGAGGATGGGTACCTTAAGGCGGTTGCCTTTCAACGGAATTGGTCGAGTCCCTTCTCTGGAGTCACGGTTTCGAGAAGAGAAAATGGTGGCCGACAATGCCTGGAATAATTGAAAACCTTAATGACACCTACGCATCATTAAAAAAAATTAACAGCTACATTTTTTTTGTACATCGACATAATGCAAAACCACGTTTTTCTTTCCATGAACACTGTAAAGAAACTCAAATCAGTAAGTTTACGGGAAATTACTTGGCTTCCTTGATTTCACGTAAAGTACACGGGGTTAATACGGGCAAGTTAACGGTTCTCCATACAATGCCATTGACTTGACCTTTCAATTAATCTTATTCTACAAGTTTCTGGGTAATTTCGTTTGATATTCGAGACAACTTTTTCAGAGAACACTTTCACACACGTGACGTTTTCAAATATTCACAACACGTGTTAAGGTGTTCATATAACACGGTAAAGGTAACAAAACAAGACAGAGCTCCGGTAATGTAAGATCAGGTGCGGCTCTTTTTACTGCGAAGGCATTGACTAAAAATTATAAACGTATCTTCCCTTGAATTAGGAATGGTTTCTTGAGAATAACGAAGGTTTTTGGCACGAGCAAGTAGATACAGTAATTCTGCAACATAATAACTGAAATGCCAGGCAACTCAAAACATCTCGTAGTCCTCTAAATTTACAAAAAATTAAAGTGGTTTGTAAGTTTTCCCAATATAATTTCATTTTCTTTCTCTAACATTACACGATGTTTGATCCAACGTACATTTAATATGAGAGAAATTGTGAACTGTGTATTTGGTATTTGCATTACAGCAAGAAAAATAAACCATCATTTTGCGCTGTGCTATCTTTCAAATTTGATGTTCGACGGTAGCGGAGAAGCGAAGTTTCATCTGCCAACGAATGAATGCAAATAGACGTTGTACATGCATCATATTTCTCCTAAATTGCCCAAGAAGGTGGGATTAAAATTCCTCCCCGCTTTCAAGACTTTCATTACTCTCATACCACAAAGAGACGCGGAGTGAGTCAAACGGGTCTCCCCGCGCCATAATTTGCTCCCTTCCCATGGGCGACTGGGCCTCGCAGAAAATCTGCCGTCATCTTTTCCTTGGGGGGCACTGCCGGCTAATTTTTCTGCCGCCGCTCGCCCTGAATGTGTACACGCGCTGCCGTGTCATCATTATACGCCGGGCCCCAAGATGATATATCGGCGCCGATTGCAGCTTGCACGCGGCACTCTTATACCTCAAGTTGCGCCTATGAGCCGCTCTCGTGCACGAAGCAAAAGAATGAAACCAGTTAATCATCTACAACATACAAGTCTGAATGTCCCCGCAGGTATGTAACACATGAAGAGCCAATGTTAGCGGCAGCGATTATGAAGAGCGTCAGTCACCTGAGACAGTCGTGATGGGTACTCGTCCAGTGTTCTGTATCTATAATTTGTACCCACAGGGCTAAATCAGCAAATCATTTTTCCCGTATGTCTTTGATATGAAATACGACATGGCAGTCAGGCGACCATAACTTACCTCATAGCAGCAAGACGAAGTGAACTAATTTCCTTAAATTAACGGTGATTTATTCCATTGTTGATCCCACCCATACGGAAGCGTATAAGGGCCACTTGCAAAACTTTTTTTCGAGATACTATCTAGCCGTGGCGAGATAGTAACTCGAGGATTTTTTTGGGGGGTAAGTGGTCCCTATGCGCTTCCGTACACCTAACCCATTATTAAGTTCGATTACAATTTCACGCTAGTCATTCTGTAAAAAAAAAATTATCGTGACAATAAGAACAAGTTCCATCGACTCCCCCAAGTAACTGCCACAAAGGTTAACAAAAACTAACACACGGTTCACCTTTAACATCGCACTCGCAATGATCAAGACTAGTTTGTGATCCTCACAATTTTCACGACGCCTGTGGTTTTTGCCAATCCCGCCCATCCAGAACCTGGAGTGAAAATCACGATCGAATGAACATGAAAAAATCCCTCAGCACTTATTAGGTCGGATGATTTGTTCATTGACGTCAACATTTTGTCGTCAGTATGACTCTCAGCCTGTTCCCAAGTACCGTAATTCCGGGTAAAAAAAATCCCGATAGGCCTAGGTAATCTTCGTCCCACTTCAGGACAGAGGGCCCCCTGCAGTAAGAGACACATATGCTAGCAAATAAGTCAGTGTGTTGGCGGTTGGTGTGTGAGTTTTCCCTGTGACTTTTCGAGTAATTTTTGATAAAATTGGTGAAGGACGCGGCAGAAGTATTAATATTCGCAGTGTAACTTTTGCTGGAGGTGGAGCAACGAGTCCCGCCCTCCCCCGTCCAAAAAAGTCCATTCCTCCTGGGTGAAATAAACAAAACGGTTACCTAACAAGCAACATTCCAATCGCTTGTAGTGACCTTTTGAAAAGATGTTTCGTGCATCAAAGATGCATTCCCCATAAAAGGTACGGCACCGCTCTGTGTTTTGTGGACCCATGGAACCGGAATTTAACGCGTGTTCGTCCAATAGGAGCTTGTAATCAGTTGTGCGTGTGCCCGTGTATGACTAAGTCATGCCAGGACGAACTGGATTGCTCGAAGAGAAATGTAACGCGCTCGCATTACCCTTGCGCAAGAATTGTATATAACTGCAGTATCCGCCCAACAGGCATAAAAACCCCTAGACCGGCAACAGCGGCGCAAGACTGTAATTGCAGACTTTCAAGCGCCTGGTGGCGTTTTACCGCCAGTCTTGCTCATAAAATCTTGATTTTTTAAAGTATTGGCTAACAATGGGTAAAGCGACGGATAGCGGCGCGTTTAGTGCGCACTGCGCGTAACTCACATTGGCTGGATTTGAATATTCGGTGCTCTCAAAATACGTTAACATTTTTACACTTCGATACTGTCAAGTGTCATCTTTTTGTTTCAAATGTTGCAACCGCACCGATGCGAATCAACGTGGACCAAGTCAAGTATAAAGAGGATCTTTATCAATAGAAAAATGGTTTCATCGAATGTTATTGCTGATATTCTTCAACCTTATGTAAATATATCTCCCCGTCGAAGTGAAAATCATCTTAAGTGTTTATTGTGCTTTTTATTTTTGTTTTGATTGTTTGTTTGTTTGTTTGTTGGGGGTGTTAGTGGGGGTGTTGGGGTTGTTTGTTTGTTTGTTTGTTTGTTTTTGAAGCAGCACCACCAAAGACCATCCGCTTGATTTTGATCCCAACTTCCGAGTTTTCGACTTGTGGAGCTGAAAGGCCAAATAGCCTTTTCACATCTATTAAATTATATATTAAATATAATGAGCTTCTTGTAAGCTTTCTGTTTTAATTGAAGAATATTTCTTTTGAATGCAAATCGATCTGCAAGTTGCCCCTTATTCGTCACGAAAGCCTCCAATCGGTCAAACAACTCAAAACTTCAGAGCAATTTTTTTTTGCAGTATTTCATGAACATGAACCGGCCCGCAGTGGAAATGTGTTCATGGTTCTGATTTATTGTTAATTAGGGCAACATCGTGTCTGACAAACAGACAATACATAGCTGTGCAGCATGAAGCAAAGCATTATCAGTCATATTCATTGTGTTATCATCCGAAATGTTCTGCTGATCCAAACATCGTCTAACAGCGTCATTCACACTGTTCACCAGCTTCCACCCACAATTTCACGTTTAGTTGGGCGCTGTCAAAATTAAAGGGATTTGACACTGATTCTTGTAGGCGCTGTCGGTCTATGGTATTTTATGTTTGCGATCTGATCCGTGTTGAAGTGCACACCCACGCTAATTGACAAGTTTTTTTTTTCTCCAACTGGATCCTTGCACACGCCTGGCGCATGAAGGGAGACCAGATATTCAAACCAATATCTATGGCTGCGTTCGCGCATGTAACTCTTGATACTCGCTGATGCAGGGAAATGTTGCGCGCGTATTTTGCTCTCATTTCACATCGATCAATAATGAACAGTTACTCCACTGACATCTACAAATAACTTGGATCCAGATTTCTCGCTTGGAAAGACCTTCTGAAGATGCACACCTTGAACTCTTACCGTCAACACGAGAGATCCCCCGTGCTCGGTTCGTCTGGCGCCGAACGTAGATAAACCTTGCACCGACATACGGACAAGTTTGGGCTCGAATTATAGGTCGACCAGCAATCAGTGCTTTTTAACAATGTGCATGCGCAATTCAGTTACATTTGAACGATCCTAGTTGGCCTATATTTTAATTAAAATCTCGTCGTTACTTACATTTCACCGTTGGTTGTGATTATCGTAGCGCACATGGTCACTGAAATCTCTTACAGTTATTTTCTTGTGAATGGTTTCCTCTGTGATAATAAATGAAATCACCTATCGTTAACCTGCGGTGCGACCATACAGTTGAGCCTGGTCCAAAATGGTCCAATAGATAGCGGTGTAAGTCAAACTGTAGTCAAGTATATATAGTCGTTACTCGAACTTGCCCGACGCAGTGAGTAGTTCCCGCCAAAGAATCGCAGTTGCTATGTAAAAAATACGCCCTCTCCTGTCCACGCTCAGAGTGGATGGGTGTTAATCCCAGTTACCAGAGTGGTGTTTTTTCCCCTCTTTTTAAGTTAACGAACACACTGCTCTTTGAAATAATTTCTTTCTATGCAGCGAATTTTATAAGCAAAATCTTTTTTTTTTTTAAATAAAAGAGATTGCCTTCAAATGGACTTCACTAGGTGGCCAACTGATGCTTCGGTGAGCTCTGGTTCATTTATTCACGTTGCTACCATTTATGTACATTCACAAAATATCAGCGACACAGAGGATCTACAGATCTGTATGATGTTTTGTCACAGTAATTAATTAACCTTTCAAAATAGCTACGGGGCATTCCAGCATACACCAAGATCGTTTACAGAAGGCGTTATACATTTTTCCTCCAATCTCTTCGACCCGCCATCTTTGGCGTCATGCCGTGTCCTCAACTCTTGGCTGCGGCTTGTCACACAAGCGACAATGGCAGCCTCCAATGTGGTATGGCAGAATGTATAAAGGATCGTAGGTGACATGACGTAGAGTGCACACAATCAACGAGAAACTTTCCAGGCAAAAATTTGCTCAAGGTTAGAAATTAGTTTCGAAACACTTTATAGACTTACATACACGAGACTGATGACAAAATGCTCAGAAGTTGGGCTGAGACCTATTCTGATATCAAAATAGTTCACGTCATATCATATATAATACACTTGATAATAAATTAACACAGTGGCTTTATACAGTTCAGAGAGAGTAGTTTTACATCGCGTGGAATACAGGGCACCAGTCTTATTTTAGAACGTTCCTTTCATGCCTTAATGTCGTCATGTAATTTACATCTTTATAATAACTAGTGATTACATACGCGTTAAAAATATCATTTCTTATTACAACATGTTTTTTCTTTGGGATTTTAAGTTGCGTTTTAAAAGAGCATATAAAGCAAATAGAATATAGCTTCAAAACAGCATTTCCTCAATGACGAAAAAGAGCAGTGTAAACTAACTGTCTTTTCCATATTTTACAGACAGACTAGACTTCACGGCATCAAGGTTCACGCCAGCAGGCATGATATGTTTGTCTCTCTTGAAAATGCAAAACAGCTTGTGCATCGGATTGAGTTGGCGAGAGAGATGTACACCAAGTACACAACTTGTCAATCCGATTATTGGTAATCGATACCATTGCAGCCAATGCTTAACAAAGTTTACTCCTTTTGCATGGGTGTGAATCACAGATACCGCCTATGGTTTAGCAGCAAAACTGTTCAGAGAAAGGTACCGTGTTCATTATTTTCAATTTATACAAACTTGCACCGATAATTCGATGGTTCATAACCACGAATGTACCAGTTTGCGGGAATTTGTGACCTTTCCGGAAGAAACTGCAGTTCAAAACGAGTCAGAGACTCAAATCGACAGGAATAAATTTTACCTGACCTTTTGCGGTATCATTTTTCCTACCTTTGATGTACGTCTGTTGCCAGTATATGACATTTTTCATAATTTCATTGCAGATAAAAAAATCAAAGGGAAAACCATGGAACCCCGTAGTCTGTGAAATCAAAGACACTGATATAATTCATTCAATTTACAGAGACCGCGAGGCATTCACCCTGCACGATAGCTCCTAATGACATACATCTGCTACCGACTGCAAATCTCGATTTCATAAAAGCCGCGGTCAGTGCTCTGGATTTAAGAAAGAAATCTGAGGTACAAAAGGCTGTAAGTCACTCTGAAAATTGTCTGACAGGATAAAAAAAATGGGTCAGAAATAAACATGTCTCAGATAGATTGGCCTGCAGGGAGACTGAAACTGCGTCGGTGTATCCCGGTGCCACAAAGAGGGAAAGTGGCGTTTACAGTTAAAACTTAAGGGCCTATTGACACGTACGAGACCTGATAAATCGCAAGATATGGCGATAAACCGTTGTATTTGAGCACGGAGAAGAGAAAAAAGTGGCTTTTTCTGCCTTGTTTTCAGTTGTACAATACTTCGCGACATATCGCCTTTCGTTAACGCTTGCTGTTATGCCGCTCGTGTGTGTAAATTGGCCCCTGAGAATTTCTGAGCCACTAAATACATCGCCCAAACAAGTTCTGGATACAAAAACGCTACCCTACACATCTACTTTTACTCAATGTAATTGCATCACCTGTAACTTTATAGGTTATATAAATGCAGAATCGCTACTTTGTCATACGTACTAAATGCAGTGGAAGGTTCCTTGAACTTCCTTGCATCACGCGTCTCTTCTCTCTCTCTCTCTCGAATTCTCTCAAACAACATCCTCCTCATCACAACGTCAACATATTACCACTTTGGGAAACGTTCAAGGAACTGTAAGACTCTGCGAGCCGCAAGAAAGTGCAAAGACGGGCGTCGGAGCTTTTCAGTCCAATTAGGGTTCAGTGTGTTTAATCAAATGGCGAAAGGGGACACTCGGACGTGAAAACTGCCCTTCAGTGTTGTTTGAGTAAAGGACCGCATCGTCGGATTCGCTAAACTGGAAAAGGACGCGTGGTTAATTAAGTGCATCAGAGCATCCTGCAGTTTCAGTTAAAATTTGGCGCACTTTCACTTCCCTCGAATCTTACATATCTGGACCGACTTTTCTCACAGTCTTGTTTATTCACTCTGTTCATATTGTCTTTCACTTGCATTCGTAGGGAGACTGAACTATTTCTCCTGGTTTCCACTCTGGTAATCAATGCACATAATCCTTTCCCAAATGACCTTAGAGAGCAAGCTCGGCACTGGCGACGAAATGGATACATTTCTCTTGTCTTGTGAAACTGGTTTCTTTTTTTTTTTTGGTTGTTGTTCTTTTTTTTTTGCGTGTGTTGATTAGGATCCGTATTGGACAGTTGGTACAAATAAGAAGGGTTTGGTTTTACTTTATAATCTCAGACTGAAGAGATCATATTGGGATTAATCATGCTTCCTCCAATTTATGGTATGCTTGTTTGCGGTTTGTTATATTTTGTTCGACAAGTCTTACAGTTATTCAGAATTAGTCCAGTGAATTCGTTCCCTTTCCACCAGGTTTGCCCGTCGCAGGCTGTCCTTCCACTGTAATTTTGGTTTGAATTGGTCTCTCTTTTTGTACATCGGTTTAAATTGACTTGGAGTGGTTTCATACTCTGGCCCATTCGTTGAACTGTTTTGTTTGTTTTGATTTAGTTAAGGAATGTTTGCATTGCATTTAATTGAATTTTATGGGGAGGGGTTGCATATCCTTTGATTTCTTAGATGAGCTGGCCATGGCCTAGATTGAGTATTCTCTGCGTTTCAGTTTTGTTAATTTAATCCACTAACCCAGCTCAGATATATATATAAGACTAAGGTTTGGTTTGATATTTTCTATATTTTATTGAACCGAACGCACAGCAAAATGAACCCTTTTAAAGACAGATAAACCAGATAAAATTAACAGCGATTCTCGTTCAATAAAAGGGCACATGTATTTAATTAAATGAGTCCAAAAAGGTTTGGAATAGGTAATATCGCTCAGAAGTCGTTGCTCAGTACAGGTGCTTGTTGAGGGAATTATTGGAAACTGTAATGAAGTATAAAGTACTCAGATGGTGGTGTATGTAAAATTTATTCAGAGGATCGAAATTAGTCAGCGAATACCCTGAGGGACAAATTGGGTTATCGCGAAGATGTAAATCATCGTGCATCTTGTCAGGAGAAGCTCAAACTGTTGTAAACGAGCTGACCGTTAACGTTATGCTCGTGATGCGGGATATAGGCCTACTGCAGAATTTGTATGTCTGAAGCATTTTGCATCGCGAGTGTATCTTTTCCTGCATTATGCACGGAACGTGAACATATGTGATACTTTTGGAGTATCATACCTGACATATAGATACACTTTCGCCCAGCCTTCCCAAGAGAATGGGCTGAAGGCAATTTCTCTCCCATTATGTATCGGCCTCTCAAGGACAAGTTACAACGGAGTTCGCCACGGTTTTCATTAACTTGGAGCCATCCACGCACTGTGAAGGTGTTGAGGAAACTGTAATGGTGTTGCCGAATCACACAAAGCATTTTTATACTTAACACATAGGCTACTGATATTTCAAATAGACGGTGGTGTGTTAACAAATACGGTCAATGAAAAATTTGAGAGGACAACCACGGGACTGTGCGACAATAAATTGACACCCCCGACAACCGTGTGTCCCGTGCACAGATCACCCAGGCGTGAAATGTTGCGTAAGACATCATCCTAAATGCTACAGAAAAGATTCCGATTTCGACGGCGATATCACGGGGAAAAAAGGACTTCAGACGACGGGCTCCGTCCGTCCGTCACTTCTGTGTTGACAGTACCTCATGTTGTGTTGTTTCCATACAATAGATTCTTCTTGTACAGTTTGTCATTGTTTTGTTTATTTCTTTGCTGTGAAATAAACTATGCATGGCTTTCAAAATGGATTATACCTTTGTAACATTTTGCGCCTGTGTATTCGACAAAGACCTCCACCTCACTCAACGCACGCTCGTATAGTTCTCTCAGTACCTCAATATCACCCCACTAGTCCTTTGTTACACCAGATAAGCTCTGACATCACAGTCCACCTGAACCCATCACGTAGTAGTTGGGAACAGAAGAGGCGGAGGGGTGTTGAAATACTGGATACATCGCAGGAGACACTAAATTGGGTTCCAAAGTTCTTCACAAGTAAACCTACACTACTTATTTACATTGAGAGTTAAAACAGGTTCCGTTCACTTTTTTTAACACGTAGCTTATTCTGGATTATTCGTGGAAATACGTGGGTAGCGCATACAAGGCAGGTTCCAGCTTCTAGGGAGTACGTCTAAAGTCCACATAATTTTTGACATTTTTACAATGAGGTATCTTACAATGAAAAATGGAACAATATAAATATTGGTGTATAAACGACTGGAGACGATTATAAGGCATTTCGCAGTGTTTAAAAATACGGCCATTTTGAAATGTTGTTCGCATTACTTTTCTTTGACAGATATACGGTATACAATGATCATCCTATTTACAACATACTTGCTATATACGTGTATACAGTGGTGCACGCAACTGATGTTATTACGCAATCGTAGTCATGGCCAGTCGTTGGTATAGTAACGGGATCTTGTGCTCCACAAGAATCGGCGGCCATCATCGTGCATGCTTGTCTGCACAAATCTTTCCATAATTTGAAAGTTGTGTTTTTCTTCAATTGGGAAACCTTCTACGCGAAATATCAACCGCGCATTTCATCTGTATACACTTGCAGCCACGAGCAAAACAATTAAAAATGGTCGCGCACAAAAAACACATGGCAAAACGTGTGCTCGTTCAGAACAATGGGCATTGTGTCTGCTCTGCATGAGGTTTGAGTATAACGTTATGCTGGTATACGTTAGGGCGTATTTACCGTGAAAAATAAGCGCTTCTCATGCTAGACAAACAAACGCTAGCTAATAAATAATCTAATGATGTATAGAAATTTTTGGCCTTTTCAAGACGATTACCTTTACGTCGTATTTATCTTGTCAGGAAACGAACCTTTAAGCATCGAAATCTCTGAACGAAATCCTGTAAGCTTAAAAGGTATGCGTCCTTTGTGAGGAAAACATGGGGGTTTCGACAGTTAAAAGAGCTTGGGACAAATCAAAACTTACATAGCCCTTACAGTGCATTATTTGAAAACAGTTATTCAGTACTGTATAGTGGCTCATTGTTATCTGAATGCGCTTTTTGATATGAGCAAATTAAGAGAATGGAGACGATAAAGGTACTCCATAAATTACAATATTTACAAATACAGATTACAGTGGATGCACTGTTTCCAAAAAAGTTCAAAGCTGCCTTTGAGAAAGCTATTGCCGATAATGTGTCTTGACGTCGCCACAGCTCTTGTCGATAAGCAAAGGATACTTAATTGATTGGAGAGCAACAGTCTGTGAATCCACAACTGCTTTCACGGAGTTCCCCAATCCATCAGTCGATGAGTTCGACCTCGATTAAGATCAAAGCCATCGTAACTGCCAACCACCCAGGCAGGTGCCATAACCGTAATTAACAAAATCATATCTTATACGGCTGACTATAGACCAGCCCTAATCTTAACACCTCCGATCTCGGAGTCGGAGTTCGACAGTGCTGATTGTAGAGATAATGGTGACCTGGTCAGAGGGGAGGGCGCAATTTTTTTTTGGGTAGTCTTCCCCTCCCCCCTCCGACGTCCACTTTCGATGACCTCCTTCCTCCTCGAACAGCGCAGTCTTTAGTTTAGTCGGTACAGTTGATTGTCACGCCCGATTCCAGGTCGGTGGCGCGCGTGTGGGGATCACCGTAAGACTTGGAGTGCTGGCGGGAATTGGACGAGGAGAACTTCACGGAGTACCTGTTGTACGTTGCCTCAGGACTGCTTTTGGAGACGCAGGGGAACATGTCCTTCCAGAACCGAGTGGTGACATTAAAGAAGAGGAACACGAAAGGGTTGAGGGCCGAATTGGTCACGGCGAAGATGCTGAAGAGGTTGTAGACACCGGGGCTGAGCAGCTCCGCACGATAAGTCCTCAACATCTCCACAATGAAGTACGGGGAACCGCACAGGACAAACACCGCGATGATGACGATAGTCATCTTGAGTGTCTTCTTCTTGGCTTTGGTCAGCGTTCCCGTGGGGACGCGCCGCAGCTCAATCTGGCCGTGCCGCTGCTTGCCCGAACACTCCCGGGATTTCTCCCAGATTGTCTTGCATAGCCGCACGTAAGCCACGCTGATGATCCCAAACGGTACCAAGAAGGTAATAAAGGCGACGTAGGTGAGATACGCCATTCGCAAACCAGGTTGGTCCTTTGAAAGAATGGTACCGCAGACCAGTCGTCCACTTCTTTCCTTGACGAGCCAGATGAAGAACTGCGGCACAGCCAGCACGCAAGCAGCTGCCCAGGCCCCAAGAACAAGTTTCCAGGCGGGAATGAAAGCACTGAGGGGGCTCCGGACAGCCTGGTGGCGGTCGATTGCCATGATGGCGATCATGTTGCCGCTGCTGATCAAGGCGGCACCCTGGATGTACATGACAATCTTGCACGTGGCGTTCCCAGCTGTCCACGGACCGGAACTTTCTATGACGGCAGTGGGCATGATGGCGAACAGGCTGACGGACAGGTCAGCGCTTGCGATGCCCAACACAATCGTGTTCACCCGGGACTTGCGATGCCAGTTGAACCTCATCCACTGGAACACAAGCAGATTGCCAACAACACTGACGGCGAACACGAACCACAGCGCGGTGATCTGGAACTCCATGGGGAGCCAGGAGTTCTTGTTCGGGTCGGGCTCCCCCACCGTGTCGTTGTCGTAGAATGCGAACATGTCGGTAACCTCAACGGTATATATACTGGTTAACATCTGTGTTCTTGAATCCGTTGACTCTGTGGTCATCGTGACAGCACCTCTCTGGATTGTAATTCAGCACCTGCACCAAAGAGGAAATTAAAAAAACGTGCGATATAAAGGCTGAACATTAGACGGTTAAACGATACGCCACGGCCGTATTTGCCCTACTAAGCAGACACAGCTTGTTTGTTTTTTCCGTATACCTTTGCGGCCGGTGTTCATAACCAAGGCAACCATTTATCGCCCCCGACAAAAAAGTTGAAAAGTAAAATAAACAGCCCGGCTGTCGCTCGTGAAGACCTCAATATTCATAAAATCATGAGCTGACGGGACGCGTGCTAAGTGGTTTGGCAGTATAGGCTTGTGGTGCTGCAGCTCATCGCTTGGCAGACTCTTGTCACCTGACCCGCTCTAGCCAGTCCTTGGATTTTTATCGATCCATCTCAGCTCGAACGCCAGTCTTGGACCTGAGTAATATTGCCTCCCAGCCGTAATCCACACGCGAGGATAGTTCGCAGCGCCACGGCATCACTCGGCCAATATTTTTCGAGCGGGGGGGGGTGATAGGAACGGGTTAATCGCCTCGCATTGCATATCGGTGACGCTGGAGGGGCTGAAGTGGTTATAGGTCAGGCAGTGACGCCAGTTGACGAGGAAAGCTGTAAATGACCCGTGCTGGATTTACCCAAAGTTTACCTTCTCATTACGAAAAAGAAATTCTTGAAAGTCCAGTTCAACTACTTTTAAGTGGTTCAACATTGAAAGGTACCTTTTTCAAACGAATCCGCTGAGATTAAGCGCACTTAAGCTAGCACCGAGAGTTGAGCACGCGTTATCCGTGCACAGACAGAGGGAATGCTTCTTCTTGTTGAAACACACGATTTAATAATCACTGTCCGCATTTTGTCCTTACTCGGTATAGCTTTGGTTATCGGTTACCCGACTCTTCTCACATTTACATTTGGACTGGTATAGTTTACGAGCCTCAGACACTTTTGCGTGTAAATTGCAGAGTTTTTTAATGCATAGCTTCTGAACTGTAACTAGGCCCAAAGGACGTCTGGACTTCAGGATAAAGTAGCAAGAGAACACTTGACAATAATAGAAACTACTGACTGAGAAAGTTCGTAGGGCTACATCGAGCTTCTAAATTTCGAAATTGGTATCAAATTGGTTACCAAAGTAACCATAGGAACGCTTTGTCGCCGGTCAGACAGTGACTGGGTCATTACCCACACTATCAGACAAAACGACAAGTGGCCGGGGATATACATGCAAGTGTTGCAGAAATTTCCCCATTCCTAGAGATGAGGCAAGAGGGACCCGGTCCAGCCACTGACTGGCGTCTCTACGATTTGCTGTTAAGTTTGCGGTAGCACGCGAGCGTTTATTTCACCCCAAGGGGGCATACAGCAGACGTGCGGAAATCGAACAAGTGACGGAACTTTGCGTTATTTCTTTCCTGCAGATGGCCGCGGATCGCGTTACCGGGTTGCATCGGATGAGGTCAACGTGTAAACAACAATCCCAAAGCCGCTGGGCGAAAGGAATGTTAAGGCATTTGGCACCCCATTTCCATAAATCTTCAAAATTTGTTTTGTGGGGCGAGTTATTTGTTTTGCTTATTTTTTGAAGGAATATTTGATATTCTGAATGAAATGACGCCAACAAGACCATCCCAAATGCAGACATTTGTATAAGCCGCTTAGTTTAAGACTTGGTGATTCTGTTGGACGGCGCAAAGAAAGATTGTCAACATGATTGTTTTGCTGCAGTGATGTGCTATTCTCGTCTCGGTCTGGCCTCAGAGCTATCGAGTATAGAAGAAAAAAGAGTGCCTCAGGCTTCTTCAACTCACAAGAGAGACAGAAAACAAAATCAAAGGACCTCTGCCCACAGCACAGTCCACAGATGAATGTCTGAATAATCGAACACAGAAAAACTGTCGCATTAGTATTTTGTGCATGCCTGTAACGTGTACGTAATAGACTGATACAAATAGCCCATACGGCCTAATTAACATTTTCGAAAGTACAACCAAGGTCATCCATTTATTTTTCAGTTCACAGAGAGCCAGCACTATACGTCGCACAGTGAGTGGCTGAGGATGCCCCATCGTCTCTACTTCACAAGTTCCTGGCATTTATTCCTAAACAAGCACATTATTCATTGGCGTTGCACACTACGTGAGCGCAGCCGATATCGAGCAAATATGACATTATTTTCAAACAGGTATGACTGTTTCCTCAATGAAATATAACTCACACATAATGTAGTTCCTGAATACTTATCAGACAGAAATATTATTTTCGTCTAAAACACTTGTTGGGTTGGAATGTGCAACAAATTCCATTTCATTATGACTTAATTTACTCCACCGTATTTTATTATATTTTACAATATTCTATAGTCCATTCTCCACTTGTGTATTTTGTCTCTTGTCAAACAGGTCAGGGCACCACTGAAAAGCAGCGTCACGCTCGAACAATCTTGTCAAAATCAAAATTGTATATATAAACATTTAGTTTGTCAAGTGCTGCACAAGAACATCTTTTCAGTGAAGCGGGTTTCTTGAAGAATTCCTGGGGTTCTGGAGAAAAACCAGTGAGGTTTAAGGTGGATTGGAACCCCTGCCACTGTTGAAGGATTGAAAGACGAGCACCAGATTTTCAACACCCCCGAATAGAGTTGTTACAAAGGGACAGTTTCCCATAAAAGAACGAAGACCGTCATTTCTTAGCTCCTGGGGAATAACTTCCAAAAACACATGGAATTGTATGGTGTTTCAAGACGTTTGAGTTGTCGAGATGTCGCACTGTGCGGTAAAATAGGCCTAGTCCTTATGATAAAATATTGCTCCTTCTTCCTCCACCGAATATCTAATTTGCTATTTTTATACAGACACCGGTCCCCTTTTGCCTTGGTTCACAGTATAATTTTTTCCCTCCAGATTCTAATCTGAAGGTGTCCTTTTTCACACAATCTCAACTGCAGTTGAGGGACTTCTGTTAAAAGACTACTTCCTCGGGGACCAACTTCAACCAGTTTCGTTCGAGTGCCCCGAGCCGGTCTTGATTTCTCAATTTTCACCTCCACTGCATCGGAAACGTCGCACCTAAACAAGACGCGGTCCACTCGTTGTCAAATAGGGGGAAAATTGAAGGCACGGCCGGTGTTTCATTTCCCCCCCCCCGACACGCCGAACATGTAGGTTAATGTGCGCTCATAATTCCCCGGCCGACGCGAGAACGTTGAAAGATGAACCAATTCCACTGATGGAGGACACCTAAGATGCAGCCCGCTCAGCGAGTCTCTAATTGTGTCCGTTGCTCTGCAGTTGCGATAATGTTTCCTTTGGGGATTTGGCAGTCAACTCTCCCCCGTTTCTTCCCCCCTTTGCCGATTTCCTTCCATTTGTGTCTCTATGTGTGCCAGAGTGTATGCCGCAGTAACTCCCCGTCAAAAGTCACCGTCTGGATTGGATATCTCAAAATTTGTGTACAAGCAAAAGCCTAGAGATAACATTTCTCTGAAACCTCCTGTACGCCCCTCATAACTTTAAGTTGCTCTTAAAAGCAAAGCATTTTGGCAGGATATGTTTCGGTTGAAAATAGTTGCCTTTTTATACTCTTTAATGACGTTTGCTTGGACCCAAATTTATACCTCCTTTAAACAGAGACAAAGGGGAAATCGACTAAACCATGTGTGCAGGTACTAAGGTGATTTGAAATTTAGAAGTCTGGTTTTTCTTGAACAGAACAGGGATACTTTACACGACCACAACCTCACACTACACGCTGCCCGTACTCTTGGTGTATTACCCTGCAACAGGCGGTATCTATACCAGGGCGCTCATTATACATGTCTCCAGCAACTCACTAGAGATCGACACAGGACTCGATACGCTGTCGTAATCATGCCACCCAGAGCAGGACGGCCTTTGCTAGCTACATCCCCCTTACAAGCATAGTCCACAGACCAGAGGCAACTACACTGTTTTTTAAAGAGATTGAGCAATACAACAGTATAGCCTAGGGTTGAGTGTTGCGCTTCGTTTGTCGCTGTGCCACTAACTTGTGATTCCTCTGGTCGACAGTCTTGCCGATGTGTTCAGATGTGATCGATTTCAGCTCGGAACTGCTCAGCGAGGCCGATAATCGTCGAACTCTCACGTGTCAGAGTGTGAATTATTTCGCCTTGAGAGGAAATACTCTCGCCGTGAAGTGCAGTAAATTTGAGAAGGATTTATTATGATTCCCCCGGTTATTCTTGCAAAGGAGACCCCAGGGCTAACAGGGATGCGTAGTGCAACACCACGCAAACATTCATGAAGAGAAAAAAATACCGAGAGATTCATAAGTGACATGAACGTCTGTATCTTGAAGCAGGACGGCAGTACGCCGCGACACTGCCAACTACTCTGCATAAAATACTCATATTTAACACACAAAAAAGGAAGAAAAAAACACACACAATAATTTCCCAGTCTTCCTCTCCTTCCTGTTGATAAGTGCATTGAGCTACCTCCAAACAAATTTTGTCCAATTTTCCTCACTCTGTTAGAAGCATTTCTAAAAAGAATCTTGCTGAACTATAAAAATTAAACGGCATCAGAATGGCTCTTTTCTTGGAACTTAGTTTGACATGATCAATACTAACAGGTTGAATACCAGTTACTTGGTAAAACGTTTTGTTACTCAAAAGGGGCTCTACCCTCTTGTGACTCAGTTCGTTTGAGTTGAGTCGTCATTCTCCTGACAAAAATTTAAACTTCAAATAGCTGTGTGGCTACAGCGTTCTGGACCTGCTCTTACTGCTTTGTTGTGCTTTGTTCACAGACAGCTGTCAATAAAGTTGTCAAGCAAAAGTGCAGCTTTAAGAAGTCTACCCGACATGGCGCAAAGCCAAAAACACGCACGCGCACGTTTTTACTGTGGCGGATCGTATCTCCACATGAACCAGCCGTGTCCAGCAAAGGGACATAAATGCTCAAAATGTGGTAAACAAGACCATTTTGAGAAAGTCTGTAAAAATTGCAAAACAGCACAAAACTGATCCCAGCCTGCGCTCAAGGAAACACAAGCTAGTCGCAAATGTTGAATTAGTTCCGACGACGAAGAGGAGTACCTATTCGGTATCCACCGGGCAAATTTGAAAACACACCCGCGAGTTAACATTAACACGTGTGGCTCTCACATGAACGTCACAGTTGACACTGGAGCCTCTGTTAACGTCATGAGTCGTGCGACATGCAACGGGCAACACTCGCAACGCCAACTCACACCCGTTTGAACACATAGGCCTACAACAATTACGAGCCTCTGCAAATCGCGGGCACGTTTGAAGCACCTGCTTTGTTCAAGGGCGGGCGCCACAACATAAGCCACATTCTTTGTTATAGACGGGGACTGTGATACACTGCTTAGTTACAGCACAGCCCAGGCTCGTGGTATCGTACATATCGAAGCAAAGCACAGCAAAGCGAGCCAGACATTCTAACCAATTACGCAGACCGCTTCGAAGGAATTGGCAAATTGAAGAACACTAAATGCAGGCTCCACGTCGATGAGTCCGTGAAATCAGTCACCGTAGAATTCCTTTTCACGTGCGTAAACAAACGGAAAAGGAATTACAGCGACTCCTTAGTGATGCACCTACACCATGGGTTTCACCTAGGCCTATTCACGTTGTCCCGAAAACCCAAGAGCCCTGACCAAATTCGCATCTGTGTAGACATGCGAGCCGCAGACAAGGCAGTCCAACGCGAACGCCATGTAAAGCCTACAATTGAGGGCATAATCGCAAAAGTCAGTGGACCCAAAGTCTTCTCAAAGCTGGACTTGAATGCAGAATACCACCAAGTTGAGCTCGCTGAGGAGTCGCGGTACATAACCGTGTTCTCCACTCACGTCGGACTGTTCCGATATAAGCGACTACATTTCGGAGTCACATCGGCTGCAGAGGTTTTCCAGAACCTCATACAGTCATCACTCCAAAGACTTGACAGTGTTATCAATATCAGTGATGACATCCTGGTATTTGCACGCTCGCAAGAGGAGATGAACGACAGACTCCATGCATGCTGACAGAGGATGAAGGACCGCAACCTCACACTAACCAAAGCGAAATGTGAGTTCAATGGCGACAGCATTGAGTTCTTCGGACACACATTCAGTGCACAGGGCGTTTCGCCAGACCTCAAAAAGTCAAGGCGATCCTCAATGCCACTGACCCTCAAACTGTCAGCGAGGTACGCAGCTTGGCCTCGTGACATACTGCAGCAGATTCATCCCCGATCTTGCGATGATTTCAGCACCGCTACTGGACCTCACACGCGAGTCCACTGACTGGACGTTGACAAAGCAACACAACAATGCAGTTCGCGAAATCAAACAACGTCATGCAACCAGCTGCTCCACAGCATACTACGACCCAGATAAAGCCACTCAGTTGATTATAGATACAAGCCCCGTTGGTCTAGGGGCAATCCTCGCTCAGACTGACAAAGATGGAAACCAGTCTATTGTTACTATGGCAAGCAGGTCGCTCAACGCGAGGCGCTCTCAGCCACGTGGGGAACGTTGCACTATCATCTGTACCTATGCGGCAACACTGAACTATGAGATCATATTCCGATCACAACCACTTGTGACATTGTTCAACAATCCCCACAGCAAGCCGCCTGTGAGAACTGAACGCTGGATCCTCAAGCTACAAGAATACAGGTTCCAAGGTGTGTACAAGCCTGGTAAGCTTAACCCGGCTGACTACCTCTCCAGGCTCCCTCTTCCATCGAACAAACCAGAAAGCCACGAGGAGAAAATGACGGAACAACAAGTCCACTATGCCACAAACAACGCAATTCCCATTAAGGGACTTGGAAAGTGCAACTGAAATCGACTGTGCATTACAGCTATGCATTACGGCCTTGAGAAACAACGCTTGGAAAGCTGTCAAGCAGGCACCCAATCTAAAGACAAATAGCACACAATAAAGTCTTCACAGGATGCATGACGAACTTACAGTGGTCCCGAGCAACAAACTGGTCATGTGGGGACATTGTATTGTCATTCCCATGTTGTGCCAAGGCCAAATAATTGACCTAGTTCATGAAAGACATCAGAGCATCGAGAAAAATAAGCAGTTGCTGAGGGAACAAGTCTGGTTCCCTGGCATTGATCGGCTGGTCAAACATAAAATTAACCACTGCGTTTCCTGCCAAGCAACATCACCCAGCACACTACGCGAACCCCTGTAAATGTCTGCATTGCCTGCTGCACCATGGCTGCAAGTAAGCATAGACTTTGCTGACTTACCTTCCGGTGAACATCTCTTTGTTGTGACAGACTACTACAGCCGCTATCCTGTCGTTGAAACTGTTACAACCACGTCTGCAACGGTCGTCATCCCCAAACTCAGGGATGCCATATTCTCACAGTTTGGAGTTTCACATACTGTCCGCACTGATAACGGCCCGCCATTCGGCAGTGAAGACTTCAAGAAATTCGCGGCCTATCTCGGTTTCAAGCATCGATGCATAACACCCCAATGGCCAAGAGCAAATGCCTAGAAACGGTTCATGCGAACTCTCAAAAAAGCTTATCGCATCGCACACGCAGAACACAAACCGTGGAGGCAAGAACTACATAGACCCTAAGCTTCTACGAAACTATCGCGCAACGCCACACGCGACTACCAGATCTCCACCTGCAACACTCGTATTCGGCCGCAACATTCGCACATGCATCCCAGAAGGAAGCACCAATAAAAGCGACTCTGATCGAGAGTTGCGCGATCGCGACAAACTCAAGAAATACCCGATGAAGCAAAATGCTGAAAAATACCTGACCAAGAGACAGACACCATAAACTGCGGTTACCCAGTCCTGGTGAAACGCAATGGTTTCATTGGAAAGCAACAAACCCCCTACAACCCACCCCCGTACAAGGTCGTCGGCATCAAGGGTCCCATGATAACAGTTGAACACGAAGGACAACAAATCACTCGGAATTCCTCATTCTTCAAAACACTCCCACAAGATACTGGGGACACGCCTGAACCTACGGACACTACCCGGGAAACACCGCCTGAGAACACCACTTTCCCCCTCTATTTATGTCAAAGCTTGTTCGCTCAAACTACATGTACGAAGTTTATGTACTCTACTGTTTTTGTGCATGTAAATGTAACACCAAAACAAAACAAACCAAAAAAAGAAGGGAGAAGGGACAAGTATTCATGGTCCAAACCCAGTTTACATAATGACTCATTGTATATATGTTTAAATTAGTTATATTTCAGTAATTGTTCGGAAATGGGTCACAACCCAAATAACTCACATCAATACCGCTCAAGAAGCAATAATTCTGCGGCTGTAAGGTTTTCTTAATTAAAATGCCTTCTAAATTCACTATTTTATTCGATATTAAAGACGTGCAAAGCACCTAAAGTTGGGAGGGATGTACTGTCCAAGCACATAAGGACCCTAGGCCACCGTACATGCATGACCCTTGTATACCTTTATGCAGATGTGCCATGAGGCTACACAGACTCATTGTACATTAAATACCATGCATAGCAAGATGTATTGAACCAGAGGTTATTGTTGTCCATAAACCGTCGTCCAACTCTACACCTATGGCATAATGGTATCTTTATAATGCGGACAAATTCACTTTAAAAACAGTTGGCATTTTAGTCTTGTAGGCCTGTGCTCATTTTAATCTGCAAAGTTCACGGCGCTAACCAACACTACACTGCTCTTTGAAGTTACTTCAGCAATTGCATGGTACCGGTATCAAAATACCCACTCCTCCCCTTTCAGTTCCCAGCAAGACGGAAAGACTTCTAGTAAATTATATTCCACAGTTCAACACATCAGACGGTTTCGAAAAGGGCTGGAAGAAACCACCTAATACACTAGGACAAAAACACCATATGGCCCCACGGGGTGACATTGTATCTAAATCGACGCAGAAATTAATAACGCCAATGCGCTAAGACCTGCTAACCACAGACTGTAATCTAATTACCTTAGATATGAGGGATTAGATTAAAATGGCTCAGAAGGCTTGAGTAAGTCTCCGATGAGATCTATTTGATTATTTTTTGGTATTAAATCTTAAAAAAAAGCGTGGTCAGTGGTACGCCGATAAAATTAAATGATAAATCTATGAGATGTTTGAAATTCTAGAACAGGTGGAAAAATATGATCTTGAGATAAGCCGGTAATAAAAAGAAAACAACCGTGCCGAATTACAACAGCCTTTAATCCGATTTTGGGAGCTATACAAAGAGATGTGCAAATCTTCTTTCTGTTCCTTTCTATGATACACATGCGATAGAAAGTCGACACCGCCCCGTTCATCTCGTATAATGATTGCTGTAAGTCACACGTTATTAACGTTCATACAGGCTTACTCATTTAACTAAAGGGAAAGATTTCATAGCACGGAAATATTATCAGTCCTCAAGGTAGGAAATTTTACCTTTCTTAGAATACTCGATTTTTCAAACCTCAGGCGAAATGCAGATCATTTTTTATGAAAACAAGGCTTGCGGGATATTACGCTGGAACCGTTGCAAGAGATCTTTACAGCAAGACCCCATTCAACGATGTTGCCTGACCGCAGCTCACTTCGAGCGTGGATTTCTCCCGAGACAGCTCATGAATTGCTGAGAAAACTTGGTCGACCCGTCAAATATAATGTTCCAAGATTGTAGCATCGCGCCACTGCAATCGCCTGACCCCCGGGGGACACGGAAGAGTGTGAGTCGGGAGAAGCTGAACCACCTCTTGTCAAACTTTAACAAAGCAACACATGGGACAGCCCGAAGGAGGCTACATTCCCGCGACTGTTTGACCGAGTGTCTGAGAATGGTTTGTCTTCCGTTTGCCACTTTGCATGTTGCGCTCAAAAGTTCACATCAGGACAGCGAATCCTTGTACCCGCGCCTTCAAAGCGAGGTGGACAAGTCAGCGTGAGGTCTTGTCGGAAGCGCTCAATGGTGATTTGCTGCAGTTACCTCCTAAATGTTAACTCACATGACAATCGTGGAGTTGAAACCTGGATGTGTTTTCACTCAAATTTCCTCAAGTGAAAAACTGATTGCCACGCTTTGTTAACCGTCCACCTCCTTTTCTAAGTAAACAATGAAGTTTCGACAAAGTAGATTTCCGGTGAAGGCAAGGTGAAGTATGAAGTCTGCGCGTTAAGTTTTACCGCCAGTCTGTGCTGTGTCATTTGCTTTTTTAGGAAGTCGATCCATTAAAATGCAAGCCGGGCACCACGGCAGTGTTCTCGAAAAAGATTTGTTTTATGGAACGGTTAGTTAAGTCTGTCTCGCATACTGTAATCGGAAACGCCATACCTATGATTCAAAAGACCATTCAGTCAACAGAGAAAAAAAATCGAGAGTAAGAACTGGCGCTTATTACGAGGGGCATTTGAAACAGTGTATTTCTAAAGCTAGCCGTTCGTCTGACGACGCGACCGACCTCTGGAACCAACAGTTCTTATCCACGTCAAGTGGTGCTCGTAGTACTAGCATGCGTCCACATGATAGGCCTACTTGCACCTTCACATCACAATATTAGTTTACATGATTAAAGATTTAGAGTCTTCCTTTAATGTGTCTGCTCAACATATCCTGAAAAGCCGTTTCAGCTCTGCATGAAACCTACGGTTTGGGGGCACAGAATCACTCATCTAGTACAGACGCCACTCAGTCTTAAACGCCGTCTTCAGTTTTTGCAGTAAGTGTATAGGAATAGAGTTCCAATCTTAGTCACAGATTCCAAAACCTCAACTTTGTGACGCTGGTCGATATTTACAGACCTCAATTGCATAAAATCCCCATCTTCCCCCGATCCAATAACTTGTGTCTGAACAGACGTCCTCATTTTGTCTTTGGACGTGACACAAAATAGATCACTCTGGTTAAAGCATGCCGTTCAAAAGAAATACTCATCAATCAGCGAACACCGGTAGGCAGAAATCTAGGGCACATTTCTGTCTGTGAACGCCCATTGTACTATGCACTATAGCTTATGTGACGCCAGGGACAGGCTCCAATCAACATCCAAAGCGTTCAAACTCAATGTAACTTTTCTTTTGAATTATACCTTGCGTGTTGCTATGCTCAGTCACGCAGTGCATATTGCAACATCCGCCAACTCGTCGGTGTTCTCATGAAGTGGCATAAACCTGGAAAATCAGTCATTTTTGGATCTAAACTTTTCCAGCCTTTTTTACCAAATTTGATTCAAAGAAATATTTTCAAAGAAGAATGTTGTTTAGTTTGATATTAACTATAAACAAACATTTGACACAAAACTCGATCTCCACAGTGAGGATGCGAGTTTATCCATGCGGCGCGAACGGTAATGAACCAAAAAAATGAGCGCGAGTCTTGAAATGTAACAAGAGAAACAAGTTTTTCATGTGTGTACGTTTTCACGAAATAACCAAAAAATGTACAACGTGACAGGGAAAAACAAAGACCTCCAGCTCTTTCTGTTCTCGAGAAGTGGAAAAAATGAACAACGAATCACGCTTTAATTTCAACAATACTTCTGCAGCTAGGTGTGGTTACAATTTGGAAATTCTTACATCATAACTGTACCCAAAAATTCCTGAATCCGTAAAGTATTAAAAAAGTATAGTCAAATATGTGTCATGAAATGAAGAGTAGTTTCAAACTCGTTCATGTAGGAATCACTGTTTTACTTGCTATGAAAACACCGACTAACTGAGCTGGCTGGACTGTTGAATCAGTTTCTTTGTGTCATGAGAACAGCAGTTCTCTATTTTTAGTGTACAAAGTCCGCAGTACTTAATCAACTCCAATGTAATCTGAGCGCGACCTTAACGACAACAGAATCAAGGAATTACATTTCCCCGTTTTTTTTCCCTTTTAAGATGAGTATCCAAACGATACCTACGCATACACAACTGACTCCGTATCTGACAATGCCAAAACATGCTAATGTAAAAAGGTACGCCGTTTCCACTCAAACAATTTAAACAAACATTAAAGCCACCGACCTGAAAAATGCTACGGGGGTGAAAGCTCATCCGTAAAAGCGTGCAACGGCAAATTCTGAGTGATGTAGAGCGCACGAATAAAACCATGACCGCTGACAAAGTGCAAATGCCCCTATCGTCACCAACACCACGAAGTAGTAACCATCCAAAGGTGTGTGCGCTGCTTCAGCGCGTATTTCACAGAAATGTGTCATTTTCATTTGCACGAAGTAGCACTCAGCACGTATGGCACGAACTCCGTGAGTTGTCGTTGTAAGGAATTGACTTTTTCCTTAATTTAAACAGTTAAAACGAGTTTTAAAGATCATCTTCTAGTTAAGTCACATATTTACGGGTGAATCAAATCATTTCAGATCTTTCAAACCGTTTTTATACATGCTATATTGACAAGATACACGAGTGCTACTTCGTGAAAACGAAAATCGTTCGATTATGATCAGTGTACGATGTGCGCGCGCACACTTGAGTGCTACTTCGTGAAACCGAAATTGTTGTAAACCGCAATTGTTTTCACGAAGTAGCACGCAAGTGCAGTTGAAGCTACTTCGTGGTGTTGGTTACGCTATAAAAAAATTGCCATAACAAATAACGGTTCCCGTTGTAATCTACGGCTCTCGTTGGTCGGTTCGATGCTATATTGGTAACTATTTATCAATGCTACAGAAAAAAATCTATCACAATGAAGCATTTTACTCAAGGAGTAAATATGTACTTGGCCGGAATTCAACAAAATGTTTAAAACCGGTTTGGTTTAGGGTGGTGATAATCGCTATTATCCATTCATAAATACAAATATGATTCTTCACAACCTCGAAATTTTCGTACCTAAATTTTACACTTTCCCCATTTTGTTTGCTTTTCCCCAATCTACAGGCCACTATCAAAATTAATGACTTGTGTCTGCCCTAACGCAATAAAGATGATTTAAATAATACAAATCGAGACCGTCGGCCAGACTAAAATGGCCATCATTGCCACTGTTTATCCGGAGGGCCAGTTCGTGGCAAAAAAAAAGAAAAAAAAAGAAAGCACAGTACGAAATTGGTTTGCGCCTGAAATAAACAATGAATTATTCAACGAAAAGCAACACTTCTACATCGTACATGGATATGCGATAGACAATGGAATTTATCCTGACAACTGTGAATTTTAAAAAATGACTTTGAGTATTCCGTAATTTATTTTCGACCAGGAGGTACAACAAAACCAGTCATATTTTCGTGCTTTCGCGCGCTCGTGCTTACATATCAACTTTTCCAGCTTGATCAAGAGGTTTTAAGTTCGTTGCTCTCCTTTAAAGGTTTAAATAACTATTCATTTAGAATGGTTTTAAACATAATAATTCTCGTACTACCAATCTCCCTGGGTTTCAAAACCCATCTACTTTCTGAGGAATAGTTCAGCGTAAAGTTAAATAAATACACTTTTTTTCGAAGTACGTCACCCCTGCAGGTGATGCATTGCAGTGTAGAAATAAACGTACAAACACTGTTCAGAGGCCAATTTTGCAGCAGCTGGCTGGTGTTTTATCAGCTGTTTAATACCGGCCATGTGATGGGCTCTTGACCAATAAGAAAGGGTAAACTATCTGAAGTATTTATGAATTTCAGATAAAAGCACGTTAAGGTCTCCATAAAGAGGGAAACGGATATCCTGCAAATACGGTCGGCAATACATTCGATGGGACCCCTCGGTTTTTTAACGAAGATCTCTTGTGCGGGGAAAAAACAAGAATATAATAGGGGAGGAAATCTAACACTCTCGTGCGGGTTTCTCTCATTGATCTATGGATGTGTTTGCACGGCAAGAGGGAAACTCCTCGGGGAAAGAAGGAAGGATCGTAACGATTGGAGGTATCGACTGATGCTACGCTCCGATTGCCTGTATACAAACTTAAAGAAACTGCATAGATGCCCATTGAAGATTAACTACTAAGGAATAAAGGACCATGATTGAGCCGGAAAATTGGGCATTTATCGTAGGAACAAATGACCATCCGTTTTCGTTTGAATTTTTTGTAACATGTCCTGTGCAGTGTTTCGATTTAAATTGTTTGTTTTCGGTACAAACCAACGGACAGCTTCAAAAATAGCGACATTTTATCAGATGATGTATGACCGGGTTAAATGTCAGGTAAATCAAATGTACTCTTACAAGACTTGAGTGTAGTTTTTACCTCGTTGTAACGCTTTAAAAAACAGCTGGAAACGGTATGTATATCTTGGAATAGAAGAAGATATTTACACTTCTATGAGTCGATCATAATCCACAGTATTCTAGTAAACAATTACGAGTTGAAATAACTTGAAGACCAGATTCAACATTGTTTGGATAAAAACGAACTTTTTATAGATCTTTTGATATAAATTTCATTTTTCTCGCTTGTCCTTTCACCTTTAAGGTAAAATTCTGTGTAGCCGAGGAAGGACTAAATGGAATAAATGTGACCGTTATTTTTGGTACCATCATCAAATACCTAATGTAGGTATTAAAATGGCGTCTTCACACACCCTTATTGGTACGTGCGAGTCTTTCCGAAACGACTGTAGAGGCTATTCCACAAATAACGGGGGAGTGGTATTTTTCCAGAGGGTATGAAGTAACAGGTAGGGTTATTGAAACAAGAAAAGTATCCTCGGGCAGAGGCTACTCAACAGAGTATCACGTGACCGGTAAGCTTTCCACATGGACCCTGATTGGCTGAATGATAATACCATCCCGGAGCGATTCCTTCGTGCTTCTCTCATCTCATGGGCACAACGTCTTCCGTACCCGGCACTGAAGTAATCCATTAAGTTGAAAAATCATGTAATCTCCCTGGGCGCCTCCTGTTTTTCTCGGGCAAAAAAAACAACTTTTAATCCTGATGAAAAATGGTTCGAAAATGGCGCCAACTGGAGGAATCAGATCTACAATATATATGCGCCAGCTTGCCTTTGCATGGCCGTCATGTTATGAAAATAGTAAGAAAAAACATTATAAATTTAAATTTCACAAACAATCACGAGGGATTCTACAAATTCATCATCTTTATTTATTTTTATTTCAGGATTTACCCCCGAAAATCACATATCACGTTTTGAAGGCCCATTTTTCCCCATTCTCGCGGAACAGCCAAAGAAATGCAGTTCATAACATTTCGAATTCTCTGAAAGAAACGAAAAAAAAACCAAAGGTTTCCCTCTCTCGATGACTGACACTTGCTGGTACCTCGAATTCCTACTTCTAACCATCCTGAGAGGGCGATATGAGATCTAGTTTCGATTTTAAGTCGTGTCCGATCAAAAGTTTAATTATACTGCATATACCAAATTTGCCAACGTAAAAAGGTCAAAATTCCTTTCTCTGACGTACTTCAAACGAACGTTCTACAATCTGAGTCTAACACTGGATCTGGTTACGCACTTAAAACAAAATTGGAACTGCTTGCATAGTGACAAAACGCACACACGATAGAGGTGTTGACAGGAAAAAATACTTTGTTCCTTGAAGCAAGTGCAACACAACAAACTCTATTTAACCTCAGGTTGGCATTTACCATAATACGTTGCTCAATCCTGTCGCGTGCAGACGCACTCAGCCTTCAAGAGTCTACAAGGACAAAACTATTCTGGTCTGGACAGTCAAGCCAGAAAACGCTCTGTCCGCCACATCCACAAAATTGGCACAGCAGGCGTCTGTCTCTATGCTGACCAAAAAGATAATCTGTCCATGAACCGCAATTTATCTCCAGTTTAAAACAAAAACTCGGAAAAAATGTTTTCGTTTAGCAAACTGTCCTTCTACTCTGGCATGTTCTGAAATAAAAATTCTTCGAGGAATATGCGTCTCATCCAACATTTGACTCTCCTTTGCATCTGGGCAATTACATTTTATAGGGGAAAAACCGGTTTGGGCGGATTTGACATCGAATTGTTTGGGCGGGTAGTTACAACAGAAGACGAAATGCGTATAGCAACATGTCTTCTGATGCAGACATTTATTTTAGATCGCTATTTGCCTTCGAATGAAGCTTCTGCTTTCAAGCGTCTCGTTCTTGTATGTCGTTTTCTAATATTTATAAAATAAATATCACAGGTTGGGGCTTTCACGATATTCAAGATTTTGCAAAAACGAAACTGCTTTGACGGCGTGGCTGCAGGACAGGTTTATTACTATCAAACTGGTATCACTCTTACCTCCCTTCCTTCCAACGTGCAGTCGAAGGAACGAAGAAACTTACATGTATCCCATCACTTCCCGCCAAGCCGGACAAGGCACGTGTAACCCTTTCCTTCAATCATCGCTGTATGTTAAACATGCGCCTCCGAACCAACCCGGCCTTTAAAAAAAATGACGAATGCCTCGTCAGGTAGTCAACTTCGACGAATAACAGGCCGCTCCAGGAGACTGAAAGCGCGCGGTGAATCTCCGCGTAGATGAAGACCCTGATGATGTTTCTAATGACGGCGAGGATAGTGTTCAGTGTGTGAGACAAGCCAACGCGGAAAGGGGGCTGTGTGATTACCGTCGTCCAAGCAGCAAATGAGTTCAACGAGCCCCCCGTCTGAACATTAAGAAACCCATCAATAGCGCTGGCTTTGACGTAGCTGGCCACGCGAACTGCCCGTGGTCTCTTTGCGCGCAAGTCCACGGCAGCACACACGTACGTCTGCAAGAAAGGGAGGGGGGGTTGACAATCACGCATCTTCAGTCATTGTGCTTTGGGGAACATCGAGGGACCGGGAAAGATTCACGGGTAATGACTTCGATATGTCGCATTGGCTTTGGAACAACCTCACGGTCTATGATCGATGGCGGTCATGAGATCGGCAGCCCCAGTCGGTATCCGGTTACATTAACGGCATTGGTCGGTACGTCAGCATTCAGTTCGGCTATTGCCATAAATTTATGTGATGGGTCAATTCTTTGACAGTAATGACAACAAGGGAACGCCCCTTCCCCTTCCAGATAACTTATGACGTAGATTTTTGACTGTGCAACAAACTGGATTCCACAGAAAGGTTCTATAAATGAATTTTATAAGAAAATGAAATTTTCGATAACTCATCGGAAAAGAAAAATAATTCAGTGCATCACTGATTGGAGTTGGTAGTTGAAGTTAGAGATTGCATGGATTAATTAAAGTAAAGTGGGGAATTACACTACAACTGATTCTCAACACGTGTCACAAACTTAATACATTAAACGTTACTGTAACTTCACCAAAAACACTGTTTTTCATGACGTAGATGTCTATATTAATGTGCGCAACATTAAATTTATTTAGAACAACCTGAGTCGAATAAACGAACATGCTCGACATAGTTTTAGCATCATTCATGAATACCTAAGACAGTTAAACCATTTCTACTGGTCAAGACCATGTCTCGTGGACGGTCTTAAAACGAGTAATAAAGCACTGATTGGCTCTTCAGATTCTGCGCCACCTCACACAATACGCGCATAAGGAGAGAGGAATAAGACTCTTCCCGACAGGAACATACCATTACCTGGGCAGAAGGGTATCTAAAAAAATGAATACTGTCGAGCAAAATCGGTGGAATTCTGTAACTAGTAACCTTTTTCTGACTTTCGGACTTGTGGCTGAAGGTGTATGAATGGGAATAACATTTGATGAGTGCTTGACTTGACTTAGAAGAGCGGACGATGGTTAGACCTTTGCCCGCGGCTCAGCCAAGCGCATATTTATTTATTCCCTTAGTAACTGTCTTGAGCTATAAAAAATTCATTTATAAACTCTCACGTTTATTTTTTGCGGTATGTCAAGATTTTGCATTGTAGTTGCCCGGCGATTTCACTAAGTGTTCGCACGGGACTGTGGCGTGTTGTGATATGCAGTGTCTACCACTGTTGACGTTGATGATGGAGTTAAAGACTTTCTTAAATAAAAAAAAATACATGTATACATGAAATGACTTTTTATCTAACATAACACCCTAAACCGACCGTGATCAATCAATGCTTCAACCATCGAAGACGCACAATTACCGCTGGCTGTTTTCTACCGCAAACATCACTGGCATTACGTTCTTCGAAACTTACGTAAAATGGAAAAGACTCGGTGGGGTGGGAATTCAAAAAAAAAAAAGACGCCGGTGGGGCCCAGACGGGAGTCGCACACGTCAGGTGGATGTCAAGACAAAGATTGCCTCCTCTGTCGAATACCAATCATGCAGCGAGGAAAAATGTGCTCCCAACGGGCCAGAGGTTGGAGTAGCCTACTCAAGAACCAGTAAGGTGTGAGCCCACAGAATACCCCCAAATGGGTTTAGAGTCGAAACAAGCAACGTCACAGCGGTACCTTGGCAGAGTGCCAGGAAAATTGAAAAGGAAGGCAGGGGGCCGACGTGAGACGTGTCTTTTGCCATGAAAGGCACGCAAGACTTTTTTTTTTAGCAAAGCTGTAGTAAAGTGCAGAACTGTACGCGGACGTGACTGTGTGCTGAATAAGTTATTACCTGAGGAAGGTGAATTCATGCTGGCCAGACTGATTGGTGGCTCTAGGCGTGATTATAACCTATGCTAGAAGGTCAACCCATATATTCCAACGAAACAATAACTCAATGACTTTCAATTTCATTTTAAGGTCTATGTTGCTAAGCAATCATCACTGGGCTTCCCGCCCCATATCATACTCAACGGAAGCGCCGGATGCTGCCAGAACCTTCAAAATTTAAGTTTGTAATCGCCTCGATGCGGATAGAACTTGATTGAAAAGTACACCTATATCAAATATTATACTCTTTATACGATGTCAATTTCTGCTCGATGGATGTGGCCATCAAGCTATTGACGCGCGTAGTGCGCCTATCATGTGATATCTCCTGAGTATTGTTTCGTTTTGCGGCTATGTCTTTCAACCACTTGTTTCACTGTAGCCATTGATTAGGCCAATCGATAGGATCATACCTTGAAGTGCAGTCTCTAGATCGATCCCATCTTTAGGTATGTTCCGTCAACATGGGAGCACAACGCTGATTGAATTTGCTTGAGACGGGTCGACTTACGAACTGACTCTGACAGTGACGGCAAACGTGGGCAGTTTGCGTTAATCGCGCTCGTTTATCAACCCCGTTTCCTGCTTCTGTGAAAATAATGTACCGATACTAAGCCTCAAGGTTGACATTCGATACACCGTCTTCATTCAAAATTGACGATGGATTCCGTCACTCACCATTTATTGGTACAAATGCGCACGTATTCACATAAGTGAGGAGTGGAGAGTTTAGGCCAGTGTTCTGGTATTGTTTGAATGCTCTGTGAATCACTTGTAACTTGAAACAGTGGTGTAAAATATTATACCAAATGAGTATCTGCGATATTTTGGAGGGGAAATCGAACCTTTAACAGTCAGGGACGGAAATTAACATTCTCCATAGCGCGTTTGGCCTCCTACTTCTTAACGTGTCAATACAGCTGTCGCCGGGGAGTTTAGCGAAGTGCAATCGAGCCCCCACTATAGACTCAGCGGAGGAAACTTGGCACGAGAGGAGCGGGGCATCGCTTCGCTGGTTCCTGGTGAGAGTGTCTCGTCGAGTACTCCGTCCTCGACGTGCAGTCTAAACCCCGTCACGCCCCGTTTAGGTCTACTCTACACTGCGCATCGGCGGGAGGTACTACGGGTCGAACACCGTTCAGTTTCTTCACGCTGGCATGACGTGAGCAGGGATTGTTCCCCGCTGCCTCTGCGACTCCGAGCGTTTGTACTCGTGAATGTGTACATTATCTCCGTTTCTCTTTCAAGGGTCTCGGGGTCTCACACAGACGTCATACTCCCGAGATCGTGATGACAATACCAAGCAGCCGCGGGTGAACTTTCACGCCGGGACTTCGGAACGTCTGACTCTTTCTCGTATATTCACGATAATTTGGCTACGTACATAGCCGCCCCGAAGGGCCAAGATGCTAGGCTGTGTCCATGAAACGAAACGAAACACAGCATCCGCAACGGGCGGCAAAGTCCTGCAAAGAGTAACATTTTGGCATGGCATTTCGAAGAAGACATCGGATGTCGGTAGCTGCGTTCGATCCGAAATTGAACCGTGGCAACTTGCGCACAATTCAATAAACTGCGTCCACTTCTCGCTTTACGCCGCCATTTTCTCTTTTTACTTAATTTGGGCAGCAACAGAGAAATTCTAGCCAGTTCAAAGGGCAAGCAAGACATTCTTTTGCAAACCATCGACTGATTCTGTCTCGAATTTAATTGGGGACGTGTAATACAAACCCGACTGGCGTTGACTCTTCGACAAATCTGATACACGTTTTCCGTGTACTTAGATTTTGGTTCGTTCAGTAGTCAATTCAGATGGCAGCCGACCATCTCTAGAGGGAAAATAAAACGCATGACCTATTACAGAGAGCAGGAAACCAATACAGAGAAAGGGAGAACCCTCGTACACAAAAACCAAACTCACAAATAGACAAACCAGCAGAAATCTATGCACATATTGCTTCAGAACTGTATTATCTCCACAAGTAACTTTCATATTGTTAAGCTTGCTTATCTGTTTTTGAATTTCCACTGCATACTGTGCGTTGCAGTTGACGACTATCACATAGGCAGAGCAGCTGCGTTCAGATACCAGGACAGAAGCGTGATTATTGTTTGCAGTTTGACGATGTAATGTTAGTACCGTCAGGCTGTGCACTTTCTCTCGTACAACAGAGCTCCATGGATAGAGACAGCGTTCACCGTCAACGCGTAATCCCGTGCAAAATGTCTGCTTCTTTGACTCTTGGCAGTACAATAACTGGTCGTCACGACCCCCTGACTTCTTATCTGATGGATTGTGTGATTGGGGCACTTTTTTTTTTTCAATTCGCGGTGAGCGGATCGTCACACGAACTCCCACCTGGCATAATGACACCGTCGCTCGCCCAGCGGCCGCGTCCAGCCACGGAACAAAAACACGGACGTCATTTTCATTTTCTGCCAAGATATCGTGAGCGATGAGATACGGTCTGCGCGCCTCGCCGGGGCAACTTTCTTTATCAGCCTGGACCGGTAGTTCCGCTGCTGTGCATATATACTTTTAATTAAAACTCTACAAATAACGATTGACAGAAAGCCCATTCCTCCCTCCACGGCTAAGGTCGGACCTGGCTACCCAAGCGGCGTGGAAATATATACGGGCGGGGGGGAGTATCAGTCATGGTATGAGATATGTTGACCGGGTAGGATTCCCTGACTTTCAAAGGCTGTTGAAAGAAATGTTACAGAGACGAGAAACAATAAAATGATCTGGGGAAGCGAGTGGGAAACCTCCCAGCGGGTTAAGAACAACTCTGGTAAGTGCAAGAATTGAAAGCGTCCTTCTTTCGGCCAGATACATTCACCACATACTGGTATCTCACTGAAAAAAGCATGAGACTTGGGCTTTGTACGGCTTCTTTCTCGCTGTCAGATGATCCGTGTATTATGTTTCTAGAAATAAGACCCATTCACGCTGCGCCTCTGAAAATTACCAGATCTGCGCTGTTAAAGAGAAGCAGCAATGACATTTTCGGAGACACAGTTTTTTTTTCAACTTTATGCTTTTCTTCATCGTGTGAAAACTATGTGAAATCCCTTTTTATTTAAATGTATTTAAAAACATTCAATTTTTTCATGCTTTCCTGGACAGCTGAGGGTGTTGCTGTGATGTTGCTGTGATGTCATCCAGGAAGGCATGGTTCGTTATATAGGATTTTCTCTTCGAATTGGGAACCCAGAATTTACTCATTAAAAAATTTTCAGATAAAAAGGTTCCTTGCTTGCTTGTGCCAACATGCATAATCTAGGAAAAACAACAAAATGCCGTGGTGCAAAATCAGATGCATCATTTCTTCCAAGGATGACGTCATAAGTTTGCTCTGACACATGACAAAACCCAGTACAAAAATTACAAGGGCCAACAAAATGCTCTTCAATATAGTGAAACAAAAATGAACTGAGACATAAAGGTACACTTCCCAGGTTTGCATTTCAGACCCCTTCAAGTATGTTTGGTCATTCCGAACGAACAACATGTACCATAGATGCGAACTGATCGCACTGTCATCGCTGTTTCAACAATCAGCCTATTTTACATAAAATATTTCACACACTTTCGCTTTATCTTTAACATAAATACCAAAGCTCACTGCGAATGAATCAACATATTTTGACGATAGTTACCATCACCAGCCTCTCAACACTTTTCCCAAGATGAAATTATAAACCCTCGGAAAGGCCCTTCGGATTCTCACTGACAGACATTTTTACAAATCCTGTTAACATCTTAGACGGTACATGAATCAAAGTAGCGGCAAGAACTCAGTTGAACCCTGTGATTACTAGTGCTAACGGCCTATGACCGATCTGCAAAGCGCGGGTAACGCGTTGATCGACTACATGTTGTGCATGTTGTCACGCTTATAATTAAAGCCTGGAGAGTTAGCAAACACAGCAGTTAAATGTTACCTATATACATGTATATCAATAAACCTCTGATCTTGTCGGCAATCCTCTATAGTCGCACTGGTGCTAATTAAAATATGTTTCGACAAACATCAAGCCAATTGCATTTTGAACTCTGACGTCAAATAACGTTAGATATCAAATCACAACGGGTCGGTTTGATGGAAAGCAGGGGCGCATCCACGGATTTTTGGGGGCGTGAACTAAAGTAGCAATGGTATAATACCCGCAAGCGCGTAGCATAAAGCCCTTACGGTGAGGGGTCTAGGGCCCACTTAAGAGATTCTAGGATCAGATTGGATTCTAGGCGCTATGTGGTGCAATTTCAGGCAGTATGACCCCTCTTTTTTCTTCTCCCTCCCCTTGTCTTCTAGTTTTTGGGGTGAAAAAAGGGCGGGGCGTGCGCCCCACGCCCCCTGGATCCGCCCCCCCTGGAAAGTTTAAACACCTTTGAGTCCATTGAATTCGAGTCTGCTTCAGAAGAGTGACCAGGAGTAATGAAAAAAGTGCACATAAATATTAACACGTTGTAAGAAAAAGGGCCCGATACCATTTCAATGCCCTTGAGTAAAAGAGTGATTTAACAAATATTCAGATTTACTCTCACAAGGTTTTGTTGTCACTACGTTAAGTTAAACCACTTAAACCTAAAGATATCATATTTAACATGTCCATAACTGGATTGGCATTTGCATATTAAGGCACAAAGTCATTGTCGCACTGTCTCCCACTGATAACTTCACAGAAATTCGCCAAACTTCGTGGCATGTGCGGGCACGTGCAGTATCCATCAAGTTTGTATGTCTGTTACTGAAAATTCGCTGCTGGCCGGTCTGTATCAAAACCGGCTGAAGGAGCCATACACGTGAACCGCGACCGGAATGAGGTGTAAACGACCCGTCCTGCTGACGAAAGGCAAATACATGTATTCCCCAGAAGTGAAAGACAGTAATGGCTAACGGCTCGAGAAGACTGACTGCGCTCAGGCACATCAGCCTCGGTGTTACCGCCAAGAGAGAACTGCGCTTGGGAGCCACCGGCTAGTTCACAGCGGTATCAACCTTTGGAGCAGCGAACTCGATGATTCAACCGAGAGACGCGCTCGCACAGTACTGACACTGGTGCGAGCTGCTTAAAAACCTTGCCTCACACGCATGCTATGCACACACTGAGGAATCACTTGGATTGTCCAAGGGTTTTCCTGTATTTATGGCAAGGATGTTTATACTCTCTCCAAACTGCCTCGTTTAATCTGCCTCGGCAAATACTTGCGCTGTGGTTCAAAACATCACACGAAAAAAACGTCATTTAAACCCAGCTGCACAAGATATTTCATGACGTATTTGCGTCTACAGTAGGACAGCTGTCTGCAAGGGTGATTCCTGCGTCTCACGCCTTCTCGACTTTTTGCTTAGCCAGGGATACAAGGTCTTTCTCTGACGGGAAAAATGCCCTCTCGTTAGCTTTAACTGCCTCCATAAAACCTGCCAATCTCTAGAAAAGGTAATTCAAATGCCATCACAGTAACATGCCCAAATTCAAGACGAATGCAAGGAACAAAACCCTAAGGGTTTTATGCTGAGCAACAAACCTCCAACCATAATATTTCATGCCACTTCACAGATTGAGTTAGGCAATGTCGTAAAAAGACAAAGTGAAGTAGGCAAGCTATTTTATGGCAACGGGTCTACCCATTTTAATCTGGTGATTTTAAACAGATCTTTGGACATGCCTTGGCATTTTCTTTAATGAAGACAATACTAATATTATTTCAGAGGGGTAAATCCTGCAGTTGGCTAAAATAGGCCAACTTCACATTTTTCCCAGTTCGATTTCCATGCTCATTTTTGCCAAATCGCCCATTGAAAAAAAAACACGAAGGGATGTCGCAAAATGTGAAACAAGCACAACCTTTGTCCAATTTGAAGTGAGAGCACGAAACCACAACTATCTTGCTTATTTTCCTTCAGTATTTTAAGAAGCCAGACCATCAAAACATTCGTCACCGAGATGAGATTGAGAGGTGTTGTTATTCAAGGTAGAAGGGTGTCATCTCTTGGTTATTGCACCGGCCGAGGAGGGGAGTCGGCACCGGGAATATTCAGTAGCTGGCCGCAGATCATCATCGATAATCAATGTCCGGCCGCCAGGAAAATAGCCGCCTGCGTCACGCTGCAGCGGGCTACTTCATCCTGGCCTCGCGGGTGGCTTTACAGCTGACCCGAACCAAAGACACAAGCAAGTACCCTGCATAAAACCATGAGATGTCATATTTTACAGATTCCTATGGTCCTTGTAATATCTACTTTAGAAAAATAGTTTTGAGTATATCAAAATTAATTGGAGTACCGTTGGCCATTATCAAAATTCATGACCCAAAAGTTGGAACTTCAGGCCTGGGTGACACCATCAGAAAACAACCCCGAACATAAACTGCAGCTCAACACCCATGCAGGCACCCCAATATCTATTATCACTATGGCCGAGCAACTTTGCAAGGGGTATCGATAATGATTTTTTTCGGGGAATGCCCAGAGCGTCAAACTCCTGAAAACCTTTTTTAATTGCCATCGAAGATGCGAATCTCTAAACCGTGCCATTGCATTTCTGAAGCATTTTTGTTCATCCTTTCCCACCGCTGAATTCCTTTCTTTACATGAGATAAGAAAGAGCATCCGTGACAGAAAATGTCGTCCTGTGCCGACGAGTCGCGACTAGCATCCGGACGTGACCGTCCATACGACAGAGGCCGCTGTTGGCATACGGCGTACGACAGGGGTGGCCGCGCTTTCAAACTTGATTTTGGCGTGATAAACACGGGGCAGCAATTTCGAGGGCCAACCATGATGCATTGGCTGTCAGACAATGACTGCAATTGCACGCAGACGTCATCATTCGCCTAACCAAAATTGTCGTGGGCTAATGTATTCCGAAGGTTCGTTTCAACAGAAGGCCAGCAACAGACCGAACGTTTCAGCAGTCAATTTGAAGTCTAGGAACAAAACCAATATTGAAACGGTTACATTTCATGTTATGGGATGCCTAGGAGAGACTGCCACTTGTTTTTGTATTGCAGTTTTGAAGATGTTTATATCTGTACTGAAAGGTATATTCTGAGGTGCTCTCAAGGTGGCCAGAATATAGGCTATAGTTCGAGCATAGAGAACAAAATTCGACATACAGATGAGCCGTTGTTTTGTTGTTAGGTAGCAAAAACTTCTCCGTGTTGTGTCGCTTTTCAAATTCAAGTAGCAAGCGTTCAAAAGGCTGACTTCAATGTGCATTTAATTTTACTGCATGCAGAAATTCCCAAACGTACCGAACGAAATCGCCTCCCGTTGAGACGTGACGCCGATGCCGGACTTGATTTACAGGTCAAGCCGGCAATCATGTGTCACTGAGCGCTTCAAAACGGTTACTAAGGGTAACAGCATTTACACTAATCAACGGGGGGACATCCCGGCAACGGTAAGAGCCGGGATGTGTCGTGTATATTGGCCCGGACAATTACCGGGAGGGACAAACGCAAACCGGTCATAAATCTTTGGACGATTTCAACAGGGAAATGTTCGAATCGATATCCGCTCGCGCAGGTATAGGAGGGGGTATTATTCTCTGTAGGATTGCGGGACGTGGTTAAGGAATAAGAAAATGGGCGTGACTTAGGGTGCAAGAGGGGGTCGGATAGTGTAGGTCCAGGAGAATTGGGGTGTGCTTTCTGTTCACTTCAAATGATGAAGCAACTTAGAATGTTCTCTAGCAGAAATTCCATTAATTGAAACCTCCCGGAGCAGCCCCGCCCCCCAAATCACACCCTTACTCCATGAGGTGATTGTGGTCTCCAGGTCAGTTCCCGGTCATGCCTGAACCTAAATGACTGTTTCATGGTAGCCAATGCGTCCCTGAGGTCCCCTCTAACTATCTTTCATTATCCTGCTCTGGAAGTGTAAGTAATACCAGGTCACAACCCAAACAGCCGCCAGTCAGCACATGTCTGTCAACAAGAAGATCCGGTTCCTGATGGCCTCCTTGGGACGACTGATCTGTGACAGGTTAGGATCTGACCAATGGGATCGAGTTTGCAGGTTAGTAGTGTATGCCTGGGGTGAGGATTACTTATTTTAAAAAAATCTTTGCCAAGTTGGCCCATTGGAAAAAAGTTATGACCATATTTGGTGATGTGTGTCGATCTCAATCACCGCGTCGTTGACAAAAGGGTAGAGTGTCTGAAATTCCGCCAGAGTGCTCAAGTGGCTTAGGCTAAGCGTTTTCAATTTGGCATTTAAGTAACACAGTGCAGATGAATGGTTCCACGACATTAGATACGCGAGAAGTGTACCATGACCGGAGAACGAATGTCGTTCTCTGTGTTTGCACAAGTGGAACAGTTCTAAGCATTCCTTTGATGTGATTCGTGTTATGAAGCATTCTTACTTAACGACGATTTTTTGAGGGGTACCAAACGCCGACTACATATACAAATGGCTGAAAACCCTCATGCTTGTCTTGAAGCCAAGCGCGATCATGCATGATCGATTTATCGGAAGCTCCAGTTATTATTTAGGCCATCAGTTTAGAATACTTCCACTGTGTTGTAAATTTTAATGCTTTGTAACCTCCGTTGGGAATTTCAAAACGACCGTTTCAGACTACAACATCTGCACAGCCGACCAGTTAAACAAATTCCCGCGTATTTTTGTAATACCTCGTCGGTTTGTGAGGACAACTGGCACGCTCTGTATGCAAGTGTGGAAAGTTTTACGAAGTTGCTTTCGACCAAACTCCAAACTTTCTGAGCAGCTTTTGCAACAGGTTTCTTTCCAGGAAAAGAATCTTATACGGGCAATTCGTGCAATTGCTTTTACACCGCAACTTACCCCTCACGAAGTATGGATTTTTTAGGCTGTAAGGGAACACCGCTCAACGCAGGTGAAAACTGCTCTCACTTTAACTAACACTCGGCGACGCCCTTTCCTTAATTCCAGAATACTTAAGAACCCCGGGCAAGGATTCTCTGAGAATTAAGAGTTTGGGAATAAAGGCACAATTTCCTGAAAGGATTTCAGAGGTAAACAAAGAGGGCGTGCGTCACATTCTTTTGAGGGATTCATTTTACTCCAATGCCACATTTTTGCTTATTGGAATTTCTCTAAATTACAGTTTAGCAGTGGATGAAACAACAGAGTTCTCTTTTAAGTATATTTGTACCAATTTTTAACCAGAGTTTAGGGAGTTCTTTTGATCAGATTCCCCCATTTTGTGAGATTACGTCAGTTTGTTCGACCTACAGGTGTAGACATTCTAACACACGTCCAGAATGATCGGCATACAATTTGCTGTTCGATTAAGCTTTAGTTGATTTCTCAATAAGACAAACTGAATCCCACCCCTTTAACACATACACACCCACAACCTCGCTCCCCTAAAGAAATTCACCTGTCCAGGCTGAGTAAAGATTACCAATAACCCATCTCCTCTAGGCACAGCCTGCACGACAAATTTGATTCCCCGCCTCTGCAGGTGCGCCACTTTGTTTCGTTCGACCACTACGGACAGTGTTATACCGAGAGGCCACTGCGAGAGGGGCCACTTGGTCAGAGCCTGCACCATACCGCCTCACTGTGGTGGACCGCGGAGTGATTGGATTTAATTTTCATCGAGCGTAGTTTCAGGCAGGGGCTTCCTCCCACTACTGCCCGTTACGTCCGGCTCCCATTCTCGTTTCCCACTGAGTCAACAACCTTAAGGTGTTCGGTGAGCAGTTATTTGGGCCCAGCACCGAGTCCCAAACATGGAAGCACTCGAAAACATGTAGAACCGTGTACCAAACTCAATGCCTGTGTTTTCAATGAGCTAACTCTACCACTCCGTATACGTTACGCACTTCTCTGCATCCAAATCCTTCCTGTTACTTCTTTTAAATTTCCGAATCTTTGTGCAAATAACTCGGAATCGTCGAGACTTATTCAGCTGTGATACTTTTTAATTTTACCTTTCTCCAATCATTCCCGATGCATTCGCTTGTTCTCTGTAGAGAACAGAGAGATGGCTAGTCCACGATATTCAAACATTAGTTTGAAAATTACGTAATCCTGTTTGAAATGATACAATTAAAATATTTATGAAGGCAGATACGGCTTGACCCCCCCCCCCGTCTGCTAAACTCATTGTGACCATTCGGGTATTCAACGGGACGGTGTACAGTCTCCCAACACACTTTTACATTTTGTTACAGAAAATACCAAAGAAAACACAACTTTACAGTTATATGCATAGTGTACCGAATGTGACGTCAATGTGAACCAGAAAGTGCAGTGCAAACGAATGGAGTACGCGCGTGTGTTGGTTCACGCGCTGGTTCGCGCGCTAATGCCTTTTACACACTAATTGTGCGCGTGACGTACTCATTTCGGTACTCTATAGCATTCAAAATATTTCAAACGTTTTTTTTTCTACGAAACCACCATAAAGAGGATTGAAAATGGAAGTTTCCTTGCTGGCTTTGTGTTAGAGGCTTTTTTCGGAAATGATATCCATGAGATCAAATTATACAGTCTCGGTCAAACTTAATTTCTCAAGTCGACGTCATGGCACGCGGAGTCCTCAAGTTCAGGAAGATCCAGGCTGACATCGTCAGCAGGAAATGCCGAACAAAATGGGTCTTCCTCAAGACACCAATTCATCACCGTCCATTTGCGCACGGCCATTAACTATTTACGCCGCAATCGTCGATTGGTGATTGCTTCATAATGCTGTCCATCCAACTGACTCCTCTGGACACCGCTCGGCCGACCCCCCCCCCGCGGATTTTCGACTTTGGACCGATTGATGACACATATATCCACTGGTGAAAAATGCCATTAACTTTTGATCGAATTCCGGCCGTATCTCTTTGCCGAAAAACTTCTGATTCGATGGCCGCTTGAAGCCCCCGAGGTACTAAAAAAGGAGAAGTAATTCGAAAAATTATTCCTGTAATGAGATTGCTCGGCAGAGGAGAAAATTCACGGCGAGCAAGTGTGGATTCCACATGTATCGAGGCTTCCTTCCATGCCGAATCAAGCATTTAGTACACCAAAATTGGGGCTTATTTTTTAACAGTAAGTATCAAGACCTATCGGGGTGACCCTGAACAGGCTGAGTGAAACAACCGCAATTATCAATCGTCTGAAGGTGCCACTACTTCACTCCGGAACGACAGGGCTAATGGGAAAAAGTTTTATAGAAAGGGGCAGTCTTCAGCCCTCTGGGGACCTGCCAGTGTAGGCCTACTGCTACCACCCTACAAAACCAGAATCTTTAGCCCTCTAAGGACCAGCCACTGCATGTACTTCTACCATCCTACAAACCAGAAGAAAAAAAAAATAAAGGTACTGTTTGTTGTAGTTGCATCTCATTGTTCTCACAGGAGCTCTGCTTGGTGAACGCTAGGCATGCCCCTTGAATCTGCTCCTAAAATAATGCCAGCGGAAGGCCAAACTCATCTGTCTCCATGTACGGCAGTCGTCAAAAAACGTGAGGCCACTGAAGTCGAACTTTGACATGATTGATCACGCCCTCTCTCCGGCACCGAGTTTTGGCATTACAGCCCTGCTCCACGGTAAACAGCTAAGCATGGTCAAGGAGGTTCAGGAACACTGTCTGCCCGACTAGATGCCGCTACTAAACACACACAACGGTTTAATCTTACATAAAACTAAAGTAGCAGAAATGACACAAGACAAAATATCGCCTTGAAGAGTTTGATTTTTTTGGCCTGTCCGCATGATTCGGAGACGGAAGTGTAGGTTTCGAATGACACTTGCTCTGTTAAAAAAAAAAGGAGAGACGTACTCCAAGAATGACATGGCATTTTTTATTCTTACAGTTCCTTTCTACAAAAAACCCAAGTCTTATTATTTGCAAAGTCATTTGTAGGGCCGTCACGGTTAATAGATTATTGAAATGAAGACAATCATCTTTATTAGGAATTAATTTAGAATTAATTCAGACCTGGAAGCGCAGAGGAGTTTGCAAGGTAACGAAGTTTTTTCTCTCATTGTCTCTGTCAATTAAAGTTGAAATGAATCTGAAAACCTTTTTTTCCCCAATATTTCCAACCATGAGCAACAGTTTTTACAGCTGCCTTTGAATTCCTAGAGTGATACAGTGAATTGAATATGTCTGCTGCCATCAAGAGTTCAAAGAATACACGCCTACTGGTATCTTAAAAATATCACGCAATACTGTTCGCAATAATTCAGACAACACAACCTACGAAAATAATCGTAAGCCTAGTGTAACTAGATATCTCCATCACGTGTGTTCCGTGGAGGCATGTTTTGGGGCGCTTTACTGCACCTGCATAATTCAAATATCCCCTTAGTGTATCGAGTCAGATATGGGATTCGCACTGTGCTTGATTTTGCTGCAGCCTTTAATCAGCTATAAATTGAAATCTTTACGATTACGTGATTTACGCCTACGTTTCCCACGAAACGCAACCCTGCCAAAAATCCGATGTCTGATCCCATACTAAGGTACTTATCCCTTATGAGATTTTATTAACAGAATAGTTATACCGTGTTGTCTTTAAGATCGTATCAAATTCGTTTTAAAGTTGGAAGATGGACATAAAAAGAGCAGTGACCAAAAGATGAACTCCAAACAACCATTCCCGGCTGTTCTGATACCAATTGCACCCAAAGGCGAGGTGCCAACGAAGCCCTAACTGCGCACTGATTTTCTTGTCCTGTCTGCATAGACAGCCAACGTTGTCCTTGCAATGTCTACTTGCCACGGGAGAGAGAGCAAGAGTCTAATGTAAGACATACCTCCTGAGGCAATTTCAATTTATTTAGAATTCTTCCAATTACTACCGCAAATCAAGGGATGGCATTCAACTGAGAGTCGTTTCTGTGGTGATGCCCATCTGAACACATTTTTCCCTGTCCTGAGAGACAACGCCGAGTGCCCCCAAGGCACACTACATACAGTTACCGATTTTTAAGAGCCGTAACTGAATTCGTCATTTCACTTCATTTTGCTTACTATGCTATGGGCCCCGAGCTGGAGCAAGTGAAGGCGCAATTTCAATAGCATCGGAGGTAGCTTTGGTAGTAACTGCACATTGCTGGTTCACAGTGGTTGCATCGCTACCAACAAAATGGACACTCTGAACTAGCAAGGCTCTATTCAGCCAATGAGAAGGTACCTCTGCTTAGGGCGGATAGGGTCACATTATTAACAAGGGCAACGAATTCAAAAATGTTTGTCAACAAACGCGAACATCACCAAGGGAAGGGTTAAGTCTTAATCTCGAACGGTACTAACATTAATTTTCTCCTAACATAATATCCATATGAATGTACTCTCAAGCCTTACAGGCATGTGTTCGACACAGTATACGAAACCTGAGCAAAATACCTAAGTCTAACTTCACAATATTAACGTTCACTAAGAAAAGCGGTCACTGAGAAAAGTGTGCCTGTTGATGTCGAAAATTACACTCGTACACAGATAATTCGATAAATGAAAACTCCATCGAATCTACAAGCAAACACACGCGGCTAATAATACTGCACAAATCATTGTGTCGCATGTAGGCGACCTCAAGTTCAAAACTAGATGTTTTCAATTTTAAGCTGGCAGACGAGTACTCGCCCTACGTTCACCTTCACGGTGCTCCGGCGTTCTACGAGAGTGATTGATTATTGGGGGTAATCTTCCTGTCGGGCGTGCCAAGCAGAGCTCAGATGAATAGACGGCTGTTCACGCCAGCCACTCCTCACGTGTTGAGATGTAAAGTTGAGACTCACAACGACGTGTTGACGTGGAGGCTAGGACAGAACCGATCCAAATCGCCATCACGGCAAATGTATATATTCATCTGCCACTTCAAGCCGCTAGAAATGTCTACTGCTTGTATCTGTGCATGTTTGAGTGATTCGAAAGTTCAAGAGCGATCTTCGTTCTGCAAGTGGCTTATGGTTTTGAACCCTTTTATGCCGGAAAGAGTCCTGCTTATTGGAGCTCAGGAACAGTTAAAGCCTCGTGGCTTGTTCGAAAATAATGAACTTGTTAATATACGAACCCCACAGGCTGTGGGCGGCCGTTGGGGCAAAAAAGACAGAACAGAAATTATAACTAAAACCAAAAAATTTAAATTTACATACAAAAATAAAAACACAAACGAAAAATATTAACATGAACGAAAAATATAGCACTCACGATAAATATTAGAACAAACGAAACGTATAAATACAACAGACAAATATGAATGAGGAAGTATTAAGAGAAATGACAAATATAAAAATATACATGTAAATATGAATGGCATTTTAAATGAACGTAAAATCGAAATTCTGTGCGAAACAAGTATGGGATGAAATGTAACTGTCGCGCGCCATATAATTGTCGGCAGCAAGATAAGAGCAGTTGCGCGGTATTTTGATCGCCAGTCCCAAAGCTATATCAAGTCGCAAAATATTTTTTACTGTTTCAGCCGTGCCTCGTACTTTAATTCTGAACGACAATGAGTACCGGGAACCAGCCCCTCGGGCTCTGGACCTACCTCACTCCCTGTCGTTTACGAACCTATGCGGGATATACAGTAACCACTTGGGACGAAGCTGGCACTGGACCGGCTGCGCTGCGAAGTTAAATTATCAGCGCCAATTCACTCGAGTTCGAAAGAAATGTCCTGCGCAAACACCACTGATTCCTTGCCTCCCCCATGCATTCGATATACATCGAAAGACGTCTGGAGACTAAGTATGGGATGGGAATCAGACCACTAAGGGTGCAGTCCACCAATTCAATCCCATTGAAAACAGTGTAAAGTCGGCATTGTTCAGGGCCCAATCACATGCATTCCAACATCTGATGTTTCTGAAACACAAATTTAATTATTTTATTGTCTGGTCCCAAATCTTTCAATTTCTTTTCAATTTTTTGTAAGTTAACCAATTGCATTTTAAACTATTCCCACAAAACAAAATCACCTCCCGAAAAGCGATATTCCTGAAGTATGCTTGCAGCCATTTTCTTTTTAAGTGGCAACCCTTAACTTTCTCGGACAGTGAGGATCGTTTTTCAAAACCGTATGTTTTAGCCATTCTGCTCTCAGATGGAACCCCGAAGAACCAAGGAGTTGAATCCTGGCAAAGATTGACACAATCTCACCGTTGCGGCCAAACAAGCTCCTTTTTCAAAAGTTAATGGGGGGGGCACACTTAAATTAGTAGACTATATCCCCCCAAGGGCTAAGGAGTGGCAAGGATGTCTTTGCAAAACAAGCCTAAGGTCTGCGCCCTCTATACATACTCCTACAAAGACTCGACGGTGGAGGGACTGGAGGCAAGTTTAATTCGCGACTTGTAACAGTTTTGGGACTTGATATATTTCTGGCGATCGAAATACTGCGCAACTACTCTTATCTTGCTGCCGACAATTATATGGCGCGCGACAGTTACATTTCATCGCACATTTGTTTTGTCTTATTTGGATTTTACATTCATTTAAATATGTTTCGTTTGTTTGTATTTTTGCCGTTTCTCTTAACTTTTCTTATTCATATTTTTCCGTTGTACTTATACGTTTCGTTTTTATTTATGTTTATCGTGAGTGTTTATATTTTTCGTTTGTATTATATTTTCATATCGTTATTTCTTGGTTTTATTTATAATTTCCACATTGTGTTTTTTGCCCCGATGGCCGCCCATAGCAGATACATACTCTTCAACCGCAACCAAATTATGCGATGCGTGGGTGCCCAGTAAACACCTAATAATCGGCCTGGGGCTGAAATAACAGACAGTGCTATCGTACCGAAGCGCTTGGCTTGTGTCCATTTTGATTTCACCAGAACTTGATGAACTCAAGACCCAGAAGGGACGCTGTCGTTTTCTACGTGCAAGACTACAATTTTGTCGATTTAGCGGCAAACTAGTACTACAAAATCGAGCCAGCGGCTGCATAACTTACACCTGCCAATGCAAGGTGGTACATGTACGCGTACACCCAGCGCACGTTCATAAATAGCGCCAAGCAGTCTCTACGGATAGCATTGTTTTGATAAGCATGGTAGTTTTACTTTCCGACTACAAAAATCAGCGACGCCTATTGTTTACGTAGAACGGTATTTGCGAGGTAAATCATATTTCCGAAGGCTGAATTTAGCAGGAGATTAAAAAAAATAGCGTACCCCGTCAAATCGATTTATCCTTAAGGTTTTGATTTTGGCATCTTGCACTTAGAGACAATCTCGTGAGGCATAAACCAGGCGGAATAACACCCTACGCTTGTTCCTGATGCTCCCTCTTATCATAGGCTAAAGCTGTGGTTTCTTTACGCCATAAACTCCCAGGTGTCGCCTTGAACAGCTAAACATCTTAGATCTCCTTAAGCCATGGACGAATACCTTTAGCTCCAACTCCTTCCCCCGCTGATAGGTGGACCTCGCAGCTTAGCCTGTTTCTCAAGGCGGGAGGTGTCCCTCGTGCCGCTGTCACGCGGGCGTCATTTGTCGCGCGCGGCCGTTTAGCAGACGGAGGCATGACAGACGTGCAGTACACTGAATATGAATGACTGAGACACCCTCTGCTCCCTCTGTGTTCGTGCACAAATAACTGGGAGATGGATGATCCAAGCCCAAAACAGAAAGATAGGCGAGACCCCAGCGGAACCCACTCAACACCAGCGGAAGAGACGACAGGTACGGTATAAACGCGTATTTCCTTGTCCATACGCCATTCAATCATTCGCAGTAACTTTGCAATGTCATTCCAGAGATTATGACTGCTATGCCGAAATGGTGTAACAAACCTACAATCAAACATGTCGATAATGAAAAAAAAGATTAAACGTCTCATTTGCCAATGCATACGGGTGGCCCAAAACGAAAAGCCCACCGAAATACACTTTTTAAAAAAAATCACGTTTCTCACAATCAAACGGAGAGACGTCGCATATCACATCTGATTGGATCTGATATTTTTATCCAGACATGAACAATTGGACATCATGATTGAAGAGGTGAATGTACTGTGCGGTGAGCGGAAAGTTCCGTGATCAGGCAAATTACATTAAAAACTAATACATGGCTTCTGCCCGCTCAAACCACTCCAGAATTAATTGAACCATTTCCTCCCCCTCCCATTTCCCAGGTTTTTCTCGGAAAACAGACTCGTGGACTTTAGGGAATCGACCCAATGCCGCCCCGCTGGGGGGGGGGGGACTCAATAGCTGCCTCTGACGAGCCGATGCCCTCGCGATCTTGATTTGTTTTAACGTCTCTTTGGGGAGCCGTTGCTCTCGACCACTCCGTTGGGCCAGCCGTGGCGAGAGGAGACCCAGGGCCCGGTCGAGGACGGCACTCGACCCCGATGATTTTTCTTTGTCAAGATGCTTTCTCATATTGGCGGGCTCTACACAGATTTTACAGTCGTGCAAATGCTCTGTCACCATGGCGATGAGACGTCTTCAACATCACGACCGCGGAGACAAGAGGCGGTTGGGAATTCATCTTTCGCTTTGACGTGCACGACATGAAGCCAGACTTAACCGCACATGCCATTTAGGTACCCCTGGATAGTTATCCTTTTATTTGCACTGTTGGAAATCCATTCGTTATCACAACGATGTATTATTCCTCTTATATTTATATTAGATCTGGAGACCATTTTTTATTCATCTGATAATCAAGTAATAAGCGCACGCGTCCCCAAATTCAGCAGAGTTCTCCATCTCACTATATTAAAAAGGACATGATTTCGTCGCATTTTACATGACTTCTGGTGATGAATTAATAAGCAACTGTTAAATGAAGACTCATGCAGAAAACTTGAGTCTCTGTGATCACATGTACTTCCCTTACCCGCAACAAAAGTACATGTTGGTCGACCAGCACAGGCTCTGAATCACCAACCCGTGCAAAATACCGCCCTCTTGTGTCATCATTTGTCTCAAGAATAAAGAACCTCCCTTAAAAAAAGAGAAAAAAAAGAAGAAACGGGCGCCACCCCCTAAAAACAAAGGCGAAACAAATCAAAGGGCTATCCTTAAATCTTGAAGTTTTCTTTACTTCAGAAAAACATTACAGGTAGTGTTCGATGACTTTTTTTAATAATAGTTATTTTGTATGTCCTCTGCAGAAAATTTATTGTAAATTGATGGTTTAATTCCTTGATATTTTCACTCGAACTGCTTAATTTCCATGAGCTACATGTCCTCTGACCAGAAAAAAAGGTCTTCCAAACTTCGCTGATGCTTTGACTGAGAGAATTACACTTTCCATGACCAGCAGCTATTTTGGGTGAAACTTTCTACTCAGTCGAGAAATTTATTTCTGTTTACCTTAGGCATTTTTAGGTCCACACTAATTATGCTGGAAACAAACACAAGGGAAATTTTCTCCAGGCATCGGTGGAGGTTTCGACGGCTTTAATTATTTACTCTCTTGATTGCATCTTTTCAGGGCATCCAACTGCATACAACTGTGCACCAGTCAGGTTCTTTATCACAATCAACTTGTTTCCCCACGACCGCCGCGTGTTCACACGGTAGCTGACGCCGTTGGTATATTAATTTTAATCCAACAAACAACCACGGAAGTGAACTGATTCGTGTAACAGTCGAAACATTTTTCAGATGAAATCGTAAATCTGAAAGGCGTAAATCTAAAAAGCTGCAAATTTGATTCAAATGCCATGAAATTTTCTACTGACCAGAGGGAGGAATGAAATCTGAAGGGGCATCAAGGGGACTATTAAGTCCTATTTATTTAACATTGGAATGAAAGTTGGGATTGCTATGTTTTAAAACTAAGTGGAGGCATCACTTTCTAAACTGGAATGGACTTTGGGACTACCTGTATGAGCATATTTTTCTCGAAGGTGTGAAAATACCCTCCAAAATATTTAACAAAAACCAAGCAATGGTGACAGAGTGAATGAATTTTGATCTCAAAGAATGCACATTAATATGATAATTTTTTTCTAATTTTTGTGAGCGAATGTATTCACCTTTTGTTGTGGTAATTTATCGACTGCCGTGCAACATTTTACTTTCCTTGTACCAAAGCTGTACTTCCAAACGTGTAATATATTGCCCGTCCACTTTTAGAGGACCAGTTACGGGCTTCAGTTACGTAAAACACCGTAATCAGGCAGAGTACCTGCAGGTCAAAGTCCCAACTGAGGATCGTGTGTACAATCCATGTGGATATAGCAGAAAATATAAGTCCAAACAACAGAAAGGGACGAATGGAGTAGTAACAAACGCATAGGTCACATTCTCGTAAAGGGACCCCCTTATGACCGTTAAAACCTGCTTTCGTCCTTGTACACTGTCTCCTGTGTTTGAGCTGCATCCTTGAGGATTTTGCAGTTCATGATTTCAGATTTCACGCTGTATACATTAGCCTGAATTGTGAATTATCCTGTAGAGGTGAGCCATCAGCACGCCTGGGATAGGGGATGGAGGGGGAGTTAAATTTTGCTCAAGGAGGACCTCCCCCGCTACGTCTTATCATTGGTCGTTGGCAATGCATTTCCCAAGACTCTTGTCCCGGCTATGAAATCCGCAGGAAAAGGTTTCTCAGGTGGACCTATCTTTACCCCCCAAAAGGACTTTGCTGTTGTGGCGTGGTATTTGGCCGACAAACCGCCGTGGCACGGATATACATGCCATCTTTCTTCATCATCAACATTTTACGAATTACTGAAAGGAAACAAATTATTCTCTCGATTTAATAAGCTCTACTAACATCAATTTATTCATGTGTTAAAAGTATTATCATTTTATAAAACGAAGGACAATCAGTAATGAACCGCAATTACGACACAGCAGTACAAATATAGATATTTGGCTCACATTGTTTGCATTTAAAGCTGTGTCACATTTATTGTTCCGCAAAATTGCAACGCTCAAAAAAGATGAAGAAAAAAGACACATTTATTATTTTTTAAAATTGAAGTCCACGACAAATTGCTATAATCTTGGATCAGGTTTTCGCCAAGAACTATTTCACAAACGCGCACGCCCAAATGCGGGAATCATTTTTCTCTCACTGCCTCAATTTCTATTGTAAATCAAACACTTGGCAGTTAAGTGTCGCTTCATTGTCTTTCAACTTATCCTCTTCTCGAGTTTTCGGAAGAGGCATTTTGAACACTGTTATACACGTACGCCTATAAAGATGGGCATATTATCACGCATGTAGAAGAAGCAACGCAATTTGTACACATGTAATTTGGATTCCTTCAACAGGGCGTTTGGTCAAACGATTGTGATTTGCATTTTACCTTACAGCTCCTCTTGATGTTTCGTGAAATCATATTTGTATAACAACGGCGAACATGCATAATATAGTTCTCCTCGATCGATACCAGCCAAAGCGGTCAATGAACCCGCCTTTGTCCGTCGTTCAATAATTCGACATGCGTCTCGTTACAAATATCCCAGCAGTTCTAAACAGCGTTGCAAATGTTAATAATCAATGGCAATGGCCCTGGCCCATTCAAGGGACAAAACAATGCCATGCAGCTGGGGAGTACGTACTCTAAGGTACACAGTGCAGGAGGAATTCAGCCTCCCTCTAAGTTCAAGGGAGCGGACAACATCATCAAAGGGCTTACACACTCACACAAGTGTGTATTTGCCTGCAACTGGGGACCCCCTATTGTTCCTCTTTTGTTTGTACGTTCACGTGTTTAGAAGACCACCAATATGTTTTGTACACATTTGTCAATCGAGGATCCTCTGTCAATCGGGGACCTTATTGTCCTCTATTGTTCAGGGTCTCCAATTGAATGCAGAAACAAACTCGAATACACAGAGAATACACACTCGAAGATCTTGTACAACATCTGTATATATCAAGTATTACATATCACGTATTAAGTGCACGTAAGATATTTATGGGTGAAGTTAGGAGTTTGAATTCTGCTGAGTGGGCACAAATAGAGGATAACATTATCAGAACTCCTATGCGATTTCGCACAATCTGGTTTGGACCCTCACCACTACAGACTTTATTCACAGAGCTACCCATATTGAATTTGAAACCGAGCTTAACTCTTCATGTTTGCATGACGAGAGTACAAACAAAAATAGCGAAATTAAATTTCAGTACAAATGTGCACCTGTCAACTCCTGTTCAAATTTGTGATTGAACACACAGAATTGTACCTTGCCAGATTCTGAAAATTATTGAAAGGGGGGCTTGCAGCGCACGGAATTATAAAACAGTCTGGTGCCATTCTAATTGACAGTTTGCAATACATCAAACAGATTTTGGGAGTAAGATCAAACAATTGCCTTCACATGAACAGGGTCTACACAGCTGTGTAAAAATGTATCATCCCACTGAGAGGTTTACATTCCTTTATTTTCACGTCGTGAACAAGTTCCTTATCAGAAATGAATATTTTGGCTTTCAAAAGAAGAAAATGTCGCCTGCCCTCCTGGATGATTTGATTCGAAAACGTTACGGCGATGTGATTAATGAAAACTTCTACTCAGTATCAATGGCAAATGTGGACCAACGCACTTTGACTTGGATTGCATTATACACGTACTGCAATGCACTACACGCAAAGGTTGGTTTCAACAAAAGAGGTGGATAGAGCCTTCCCAGAAGTTTACAGTGGCCTTGTCGTAGATATGAAACAGCATCCAATCGAAGAAAATGTTTAAGAGGACATTTAATCTAATCATCCACATGTAAGTCCTTCAAATTATACTTCACTTACGATTCAATTATAGCTCCACTGCTGCCGTTAATTCAGCCGCGGAGGCCGGATTTCAATTTTCCCTGGGCTTCTCAATGGACCGAACGTTTGCGCCGCCTCAGTGTCCTCCTCAATAAGTCATAAGAGTACACAAGCGCCCATCAAAGTGATCCGTCTGCAGGGCAAATGCCAACGGGGACTTTTTTATATTTAGCTTTCGGTATCAAGAGGCGCACTTCCATTTGCATTAGTGGGATTGGTTTTTTGTGTTTTCTTTGGACCTTAGGAGGCATCAATTTGCAATGGATACGAGGAATCGGAACCCCCGTCATTTCCGGATTGATCAATTACTTTGGTCTATCAGCATTCTGATGATCTTTAATAGCTTTTATATTCTTCTACAAATAAAGGAAACCACTACATCTTAACTTCATATCGTAGGGGATTGACCTTTCGTATGTGAAAAAGTCACTTCTTTTATCCTAGATATGAACAGAATATGAAAATTTTTGCATTTCCTACTAATAACATGTTTGGCATCAGCATTTCGAGAGTTTCTGATATGCCACCGTCCATTGGATGAATCTAATGAATTTTTGGTCCGGGTGGAAAGTAAAATTGAAAAGTAAGCACCTTTTGTGGCACCACATTGGCCTAAGCACGACTCACATTCACGAACAAATCGCTGGTAATTTCCCACGCACACAAGGTCCGTCCACTTCAGTTGGCCGCACTGTTCGGTGCCTTTTAGAAATCAGGCTCCGTATATGATCGAGAGTCGATTAAGCTCCCCCCAATTCTTCAGTTCGCCTAGTGTAGTCCACGGAACCATAAACCGATCTATTAATTAGTGCAGGATGCAGGTTGATATATATTTATATTTGGCGCACACCATGAGGCCGCAGAGTCAACACGCCGGTTCCCAGACGCCCGTTAATTCTAGCCGGGATTTCAATACTTGTTTCCCGCCAAGGGTAGCCATGCGAAATTGTGATGGACAGCCAAAGGTTTCAAAAGAAATTCCCTTCTTAAGACGGTTTCGGGGGCAAATGCGTTAAGTTGGCGACAGCCGGTGTTTTTCCAGTCTGTTATAAATACTTTACTGTGAAACTTAATTCTCTTGCAAAGAAATCTGCCATTCTATATTCGTAACCACAGCGACAGAGCTACCGCACAGCGGCGGTGTTTTCGTTATACGGTACTGCTTGTAAATAAAATGTATACTTCGAAGACATACACATGGCAAAAACCAATGAAACATTACACGTAAGGCCGAAATAATCGCTTCAACTAACAGATCTACTTCGACTGATATTATAATTATCCTGTAACATACTGAACATTTTATCCGTCTGTCTCTACCCTATTTATTTATTCATTCATTTTTAGTATATATGTACATGGTGTTAGGTTTATCTCTTTAAATTCTTTTTCTGTCTGTTTTGTTTAGTTCTGTGTTGATATTACATTTCATGTATTTGTAAAATTTCTATTTGTAAAAAATCTTAGCAATTCAGCCTTTGGGTGCTATTGAGATTTTAATAGTAAACCAGCAATGAATGAATGAATCACGTGTTACTATATACCTCAACACCCGTAACTCGCCAACTCATTTCCTTCAAAACTTGTACACATAACAGCTGCCTTTTGCAAATTGTATTTACAAAAATACATTACAGTTTGGCAGTCATCAATATAAATAAGAGACCAAAACAACCAATAAGTAAGCTGAATTAAATTATGGAGTGCAGGTAATTTCGATATCCATTAAGTGAGGTAGATCTAAAAGTTCAGATTTCAAAATGTGATGGTTGGTTTGTAAAATTATACTTAATGAACATAATCAAAGTGTCATTTCAGAATCCTGAGATCGGTGTCAGATTTTATTGGTTGCCAGAAGTTTCAAAGAGTACCGCTATCGACTATGATTAAAGAACTACGCACACAGCGCGGTCTGCCGTAGCCTTTCCCCGGGCCATTATTATACAGTGAAATCAAACTAACACAATACTTAGAACACATTAATTGTTGCCAGACAAAACGTCTGGCATGCCGAATTCGTCACCGCAAGTTAAATGGTTAACTTCGTCTTGACAGGTCTATGTTTAGTCACATACATCTTTCTAAATTGTAAATGTTTCAGATGGTACATTTTGTTCTTAAACTGCCTTAGAGCGTTTCAGTTTTCCAATGCTAAAGCAAAACGACAGTCAAATTGGCATCATTTTACGCCGTAAAAAGGGTATAGCTGCAATGAAAAGTTTTTGAATACAAACAAAGAAATTGCATCTTTGTGTCTCATTTAACCTCATTTTAATTTTTTTCGCTGTTACGAAGGGTTTTTGCTGCCCTTTTGGTTTTATGCAAATGAGTATTTCCATATTCATAAACCAAACTGTGATGTAAGAATTTTACATTGGTTTGTGCATAATAATGCATGTTTTCAAGCTTAGCTGGACTACATTTTCTCTCCTTTCGTTATTAATTGTTGTGTAAATATATATTAAAAATCAAGTGCTTAACTTTTTCTCATAAATGCTTTACGTGACTCAATTCCGGGTTCACTTGAACTTGAACAGAAAACCTATGCAATAAACCAAGTCTTCTCTGAATGACATCACAGCAACAGCGCCATCAGGAAAGAATGGATATTTTCAAATATTAAAAAAGGATTACTTCCAATGCTCAACGCATTGAGCCTAATAGGGGTACCAATTAGTTCCTGCACATTGAAGAGAGTATAAAGTTGAAGAAAAAACTGTCGGAGGAAAATTTATTTCAACTATTATACACTGCCATTCAGATCACTTCAAATTCTTCCTGCATTTCTGTCTAACATACACTATGAGAAAATATTGGGCTGGAGACTCGTGAGACTCTAACGTGTGACGTGTCATGCTTTAATACAGAGGAAACTTGACTTGTCTACCGAGAGGAAGGCTGCAGATTATTTTTCGCCCAAGTGGTGAGATGCAAGAAGTATGCTGAGGTTGGAAACAAAGCATCTTTAAACAGTAACTATCATCTATCATGTTGAGTGCTTTTCACTGTTTGTTTTCTGTCCGCAAAATTGAAGCCGTTATTGGTTAGTTTTTTTATTCAGTTATAATGGTGATTGTCCGAACATAAAAGCGTAGAATACATAGCATTAAATACTAATCATGCAGAAATACTTTTCCAATTTTTCACACGGAAGACTAATGCGCACAGCAAGATCGTTCAGTGAATAGTATTAAGATAATTCTTAATTCTTCTTTGCAATGAATGCATGTTGACAACAAGAAACCTGCCTAAATAGGCAGGCACCATACGTCTCTTATCAACAATCTTATATAATCCTTCAAAACTAAGCATTACGCCATTTAATGCATATGTCCTCGGGCTATACACACTGAAATATTAAGGATGTATTTTTGTAATCCAATGTTGGCAATTGGTTCGAATAATCATTTTGTTTTCTACCGGAGATATCATCATGAACAAGAAGCCAAATCTGTACACGTACTTCACGGTAATAACCAGTTCCTTGGCTTTAAGACTTTGGCTTCGTCTCGTTTTCATTTTTCTATTTATTCAACTTCTGTCACATTTCTGTCATTGCCATCTGGCGTGGAGGAATGTGTGGTCGTTTCACCTCGCCTCAATCCGCGGATCGGAGGTCGCGCTTGTTTATGGGACAAGTATTAGGTTATTGAAATCAATATTCATCCCGGCTACGGCTCTTGAGAAGCAACGGGTCAACAACGAAGAGCGTTCCTGACACAAGCGGGTAACTGACTCGACCGGCGTATCGATATCCTGAGCGAGACGCGACAGAGCCAGCGAGAGACGGACAGGGGCAATTTGTAAGACCAATAAAAACCTCCCTGAGGTTTGTTGGTTTAGGGGATAATCCTCAATTAAAAAGATTTCTTTCTCACCGGTGGGATTCGTTATCCAATCTATCAGATGTCATTTTGCTGCCGTGGTGTGCGTGCTCTTAACTCAACTCGGCTTTTTTTCTTGACGGCATAAAACCATTAGGCAAAAAGTTATCTACTTACGTCAACACTGTTACCCAGCACTTCCTGTCATGAACGGAAGAGGACGATTGGTACATTTTTGGACACTTGCGCTACATCGTAAATGTTATGCCTAATGATGCATAATTACGCACTGTAAAACAAGTGTTATTGTTTTAACGCCTTTTAAGCGCCCTCCGGGTAACACTTTATGAACGCATTATGGTGCCATTAATCCAAAGCTAAACACGCTGTGGTGTTTAGTTTTTAAATAAAAACGTGTTTAATATGTTAATAAATATAGATACAAAGACACATTTGGACGTTAATAACAAGGCACAAAACGCGTTTATCAGGTATCAGGTATCATGGTAACGATAGCACTCTATGAACACCAAAACACGTTTATTTCCCCCCAAAAGCTGTTTACTTTTAAACGGTTACTTGTTTACAATTCACGCAAAGACGCGTGAATAATAGGGGTTGGTTTTTACAAAGCACCTATCCAGCCAATGTATTCACAGCAGCGAATGCTAGTAACTCTTGTCTTTCGAGCGAATTGACGTTACACCGTTCTTGGTTTTTAGTTCACGTGAAAAAGTCTGAATCAAACTGATGATCAAATAAATAGCTTCTCGCCAGGAGGAACAAGAATCTGTGAAAACTGGTTGCCGGCAACCAGCGGCCCGTTGGGCGCAGGGGACAGTGCCAGCCGCAACCAAGGAATCCAGTCAGGGCTCCGTGTCAGTGGACAAGACCGTAGCTTGAGAATAACATTCTGAAGACCAGTTTACGGCGCAAACTGACAGCCTCACAAGTCGTTTTAATTGGCAGCGTCACGAATGGGGAATGGCAAATGGTGAAAGTTGAAGGCTACATATGGCAGGGCACGCCCGAGAGTGGCATCTTGCTTTAGGCAAAAGACCGTATACCAGTAAAGAAAGTAGACGGGGATTGAAAAGGGTATGTTATTCGTTTTATGCATTGAGTTACCAAGGTATTAACGAATGCATTATGCCAACGCAAATTCTGCATGTACTAGTGGCTATGTGTCAAGACTAACCTGTAAGTTATCATTGTTACAAGCCTGGCCGATCGCTGCCTACGCTGTCTCGATGCATACTTTAATATTTCCACCACTCCCAGGCGCTTTTCGATACCCGTACGGAGCCTGATCGTAGCAAGAAGCGGCGTTCTTCGCCGTACAAGAATAGGCTAGAAGTTTGGTACGCTTTCCCGCTAATTTCACTGCCGATAATTTCGGGCAGCTTTTTTGGTTACTCTTTGGTAAAATATTGTGGTCTGTATACTGATATTATTGTAGACAGTGTTTCCAGCCTGGCGTCGATATTGGACTTAAAACATGGTTCAGTACGCGCATACCCTTAACATTAACATCACACCTTAAGCTATAACAGACTGACGCTACATTAGACTCCAATGTGTTTTATTCCTCCATGCTTCGACCGACTGTAAGTCTTTTAGACTTCTAGACGAAATTTTTCGAGAGTAATTCGAGCCACTTGATATCAAATGATATCCATCACGTCGAACAGTGATCACCATCGTTCAGTTTTTCACTTACCTTGAAAAATGAGTCCTGCAGGCTCTAGCTTGCTTCCAACACAACTCGAACAAAGACTACGGACGGGAGTCCATCCACTGCCGGGTCTCACAACCACAGCAACTTAAGTAGACATGGGAATAGCTGTCCCGCGGTATAAACTCTAGGTCCCAATACAACGCCAATGCCTAACAGAAACTGGCTATCGAATTTATCGCCTGTGTGGTTCAGGCTACGCTGGTTTCAGATCACGCCGATGCGGTAGATCAAACCTTTGCATCAGTCCGTGCGACAAGCATCTATTGCACGTGCACGAGTTGCTTTGTACCACGCATCGAAAATGCCGGATCAACCTTGATGCGCGTCATTAGCTGTCTTTCCAATCCCGTGGTAAACAAATAAGCGTGACCAATCCAAGCGGCGTACACGCCAGGTACCTGGCCAATAAAAGCCCCAGCTTTAATGCTACCGCTGGTCGCATCTGGAAGACGAGGTGCACCAGGTAAAAACAAAATCCCTGTTTGGCTCCCTTCATGCGGAATCTGGATGGCTGTAAAGGTCAGGTATACTATTTCTTGCATAAAAATGTCAGAGTGTCTGCGGGGAAATGAGCAGGGGGTAAGGTGTAAGAAAGTTCAAGCATAAATGTTCCACCCGCTTCTCAGGTAATAAACGAAAATGTTACAAGTCAGAAATGGAAGCATTATGCTGCACTCACTCAACTTAACAGGCTATAGCTTGGAATATATAAACAATTTGCCAAAACAGCAAAGGCTGTGAAGATGATTTTGCGATCATTCAGTTTTTCTGTTTTAAGAGCACGATTTGCTCAAGTTCCAGTTATAAAATTTTTTTAGCAATCTGGAAACGGTGATATTCGAGTGGATGCTATCAGCATATGTCTAATGAAACAACAACGTTGGATCCATGCCAAATTTGTGTACCTAGCTGGCTGTGAATTGTTGCAATGAACTGTAATCAAGCGGAAACACTGCAGTAAATGACCATTGTGTGCGTCATGTTCCCGCAACAGTTGGCCAGCTGCACTCCGAGGACGAAATGGCAGCTCCCTGTGCGGTATTACTACGAAATGAATATCAGAAACTAATCGTAACGACGTGTGAATTACAGTAGTTAGCACAAATAAGAACACCTCTACAGCACGCGGGTGGCAAATTAAATGTACCTAGTTGCTGTGAAGGCCACATACCAATACATGTTGTACAATAAACGACACGAGGGCATACTCACGTCGCGTAGGTGGGGAAAAATACCGCACTAGTCAAAAACTTGAAGTGTAGCCGCCATGAACATTTTCTTGGGCACAATTTTCTACAACTTGTACTCTTATTATAAATGAAAAATCTTGTCTTCTATTTGGTTACATGTACTGAAGAGTGCACTTCACCTTAAGCACACTAAAAGTATACATGCTTCCCTGGACAACTGAGGGCGCTGTTGCCGTGATGTCATCCAGGGAAGACATTTGTGCACAGGATTTACTTCCTAAAAACATTTCTGAAGAAGGGGTTGCTTGCTTATTCCTATGCGCATAGAGTACAGTGAATCAGAAAAGATGAGTACCCCAGCAAGATTTACAAAAATGCAGGACAAAACCATATTTGTAATAAATTATTTAGGCTTTCTTCCCGAGGCGACATCACAGTTCTGCTCATGAATATGGAATACTCATTAGCATATAAATAAAAAAGCATAATAAGTAAAGTACCTTTTAAAGTAGCGAAATAAATGTTTAAATCAGGTCAATTGAGACACAAATGTGCATTTTGTAGGTTTGAATTAAAACAACTTGATTGCAACTACCCTTTAACTTTGAAGGTGTGCGACAGGGAGAATGGAGTACCCAAGCAGTCTCTTGGTTTATAAGATTCCTCTGTTCATGGATAGGACCCACTGCTACCCATTTTTATGCTTTCAGCGTTCCAACGATCTCAAAGCGTTTTGCAGTCGGCCTACGTACTGATGACGACGGACTTTTCTTATTACATGTGCAGTATATGTATGCACTTTCCTGTGGAGCCTGTGGGGGCCCACGGTCCACGAAGCATTACAGGAGAGCAACCACGTAAACAAAGTGTGGCGTGCTCAGTGCAAAGGTCTTTCGGTTCCGTGTTCATCAGGCAGCGACACTAAATTCATTATGGGGTAGCAACGTACATCTAGTCTCCTTCCTCAGGCCGCAAAGGTGTCTGTTTATGTGCATGCAGTGGAGAGCGACGAGTTGAAGTACATGTACCTAAGTTGCCTAAGGTGCAGACGTGTTACCAGTTGCTGGATCTGAACCCCTGACACTGTGACTGGAAGTCACAAACACTAACCACAAGCCAAATGCCCTCTCTTGCCATAAGTTAAGTCTATATGGCACCCGGTGGGTAAAACAGGAGGGGGACTTTTTTACCATTCGTCGATCTCTCTCAGGTATTGACCATTCTTTTCAAATTAACAATATCTTGTTGAAACAAGGCCAGGAGTAACAGGCATGGATATTGCATATTGATAAGAATATAATATAAAATCAGTGCTCTGGAATATGTAATTGCCGAGCTTTCGGTAATTGAGTACCTTCTTCAGGGCAAATTGCAAGGTACTCAGTTACCGAAAGCTCGGCAATTATATGTTCCAGAGAACTAACTTATATTATATTCTTGTCAATATTCTGATCACGGTGCTACGCAGCCCTTCCATATTTCATGGATAAGTTGCACACCTGCTTCTAACTGGGCAGGCCCGTCATTTTTAGATTTCGAAAGCTGTTTTTTTTTTCAGTTTTTCTTGTTGAAGGCTGTATTACTTCTCAGACATAAACAGTCCATTCTGTACCGCGTTTCCGTCACGTGAGTGATAATTGAGGATCGTGTGGTCCCATTCGGTGTCGAGAGGCACCAGTATAGTCTCTGAGTATTCAGATATGAATTGTTTTGTCTTCCTAAGCAAAAGTCGTTTTTCTTAAATGTAATGAAGAGTATGAAGAAGGCAATCTTAAGCTCATGGGAGACATCAGTCAAAGCATAAACCAGATCAAACAGAGATCACTGAAGCACTTGGATCCCTCAAAAAGAATAAGGATCCTTGAAATGACGGCATCCAAGCAGAGACCCTGAGGAACAAGAGCCACGAGTCACTAGTATGGGTCCAACTTTTTCTCTCTAATTGCTTTAATACTATGTTTGTACCATTTAGATGGAAGCAAGCAAACTAAAGTTCGGTCTATGCTCAAACCAAAGGAGCCACCAGATGAACCTGAGAGCTATCACTTGATTTCACTCTTGACTCTTGAGTTGCGGCTTGAAAGGGTCATCTTCCATAGGATCATATACATCGTAGAAAAAAAGCTTCCACACACATCAGCAACTGATCAAGTGACCTACTTCATGTAAAACATTGTGCCTCCCAAAGGAAACAGAAATTCATAACAGCCTAAACTGACCTTTCTGCGGCCTGTGATACCGTATGGTATCGAGGCCTCAACGTCAAGCTACTAAAGATACTACCTGATTTTAAGCTTATAAGATTCGTCAAGCAGCTCATCCAGGACAGTACAATTACTCCAGAAATTCAATGGTAGATGTAGTAATGCTCGCTATCCATCACGCGCCTGAGATTGGGGAGACTGCTGCAGTACTGAGTCAAAAGCAGAAGCTAAAGAAGACTCCAGAGGGAATTCCCCCAAAGGTCAGTCCTTCCAGTGTTACTGCCGATATGCCAGCTGGTTATGCCGATGACACAGCCATTAGTTACGCTTGTATGTCTCCCAAAGTGATATAAAAGACACTTTCGAACAACCTTTCTTTTCTGATCCATTATATCCGCAAATTTCTCTGAAGCTGAGCCTATTCAAGACAATTTTCTCTCAATCTTGCAAACCGACGCTAAATATCGAACTCATTTGCACCAAAGTCAAGCATGACCACGCAAGTACCTGGGTGCAACACGAACCGAAGCCTGACATAAGTTTAGCCCTCACATCAAGCAAGTTACAGAGAAAGACTACTGATGGGATGCTAAGTTTTACTTTTTATTCTGGGTTATTCCTCTGCTGAGTACGTGTACGTAGCACCTGACTGAAGTCACAGCAACCATAGATGTCCTGCTCAACACTGCCATGAGGCTGATTAGTAGAGCCATTCTATCCACACCTGTTGAATGCCTACCAAACTTGACTGGTGTCCCACTAGGGCTATAGCAGAGCTTCGTCGAAGCTTCGTAATCTAGAAGCTAACCTGAAACAGCACAGAAGATGAGTCAACTGGAATCACCTGGTTGACGTTGCTGACCAACGACTGAAGCGGTAACATGTCCCCACTGATGCCAGAAGAATTCTATCCACCAGTCCCGCACAACTTGATTGAATCCTTGATCCCTGGTCCCAGGGATGGTCTTTTTCAGCCACAAGGCTCTGGCACACCCCTGAGACCTGCCACGTAATGCCTGGATGAACTTTAACCAGCCTCGCTCAGGTGTTGACCCAACACCATAAGATCGGAGCGTCTACCACTGATCTTTGCGAATGTGGAACATATACTGTAGAAAACAGACAGTATATAGCACAGTAATTGATGACTACCCCACATGCAAGGAGTGAGCAGCCTGAAAAATCTGCATGTTGACATCACTGTCTGTTGCTGCCGCAGCTGTTGTAGTGCTATGCAAACGAACTTCAAGCATTTCAAATTTCCTTTCTTTAAAGACTTGCAAATATTCATTTCTACACAGTGTTTAACTCTAATCTTTCGAAAAAAATCTGCCATAACTGTTTTCGTGTTATAAAACTTCTGAAGTCAAGAGAAATGAATGTGGTCTAATAATATTACCAATGAATGCACCCGCCATGAAGAAACTCATTCGGCGCCTTTCCACAAGGCAAGCTATTAGACAGTTCACTTTCCCCGCTTAACTGCTCCGTCAAGAAATCTGACCCGTGATCATTACATTATCTTCAGCTTTTATCTTCATCTGCACAAATTGACGGAGTTATCAATAGGTACCTCGGGCACGCTCTGCGAGTCGCTTTGATTCCTTTGAGGGCTGCATACCGACTGGGACTTTACGGCTTGCGCTCAGAGCCACTTTTATCGAAGGAAAGTGTCGCACTATTTGTTTTTGTAGGCCGCGTGCGTGATACGTACCACACGCTCGGGGCAAGGCACGAATGCCAGCGATTAGCACGGTCGCCACTTTAATGCAACCATTTGCTAGATTGTTCTATCATCAGATTTGCCATCAGATCGCGCTTTCTGAGCCATTACGGCGTTGCGGGATAGTCTATTATTTCAGCACGTGGGATGCCACTCCTTCTGAGTCTCTATTCAGAACGAGGATCTACTTTTTTTTCAAATTGTCAAGAACAATCGTTAAAGTTTTATCTGTTTTGAGCAACCCATACCGATTGAATGTTTGCTGGGCATAAGAATGCATGGGAACCGAATCCGACCAAATCTTGGTAAAAATGACCAAACTGGTGTCTTGTTGAGCAGCTGTCAGACCGTGGTGGAATGGTCAGTCTTTCCAGGGTTCAAAAATGTGACGACGTCTCCTGATTGTCTCTACAGGAGGATGATATTGAAATATGATTCCGATGAGTTCATAATGCTCTGGATGGACAAATCAGTTACTTTCAATCACCGTCAGGACAGAACTCTGTTTTACGTACTGTTTGTATACGTTTGTTCAAGTCTGCATTGGCGAAAGGAGGGTACGATTTTCCCATGCAGCAGCGGAGGCGCCTTTGGTGGGAACTCCACTTCGCTGGGTCACGAACGACTATGAGATGCACTCCACACAAACATGACTCTTTTCAACCGATGAGGGGGTGCTTCTGCTCCCAGTGGATAGAGCCAATAGACGCGCACCGCGTAACGCGCAGCCAGCGACCAACTACTCCGCTTCCCTTGAAAACCGTGCCCCCGAGCCGCTATTCCAACGCGGATTAGGGCCCATTTACCAAGGCAAACGCACACAGTGCCGAAACATGACATGCAGCGAGATGTAAAACATTTTACGCACATTGAAGGCGGGAACTGCGCGGCATGCCTTTACTAGCTCTTCTCAATTAAAACTACGCCCATGGAAACGCTATTAAATGTAACGCTCTACATTTCCAGAAATGACAAGCCTAAAGTCTATGACTACTTCAACGCATTGAGTAAAAAAAAATTAACAAACAAAAATATAGACATACACCTCGTGCCGTGCTTTAATATCTGCATGACAATTGTTAGAATTTGCCCTAGGCCTGTACTCGTTCTGCGAGTGACGGATATGTCCCTTAAGTTTGTCAAAATGACGCAAAAAATGCAAACAGACCGAAGGAGACAAGGCATTGCGAGCTGGACAGTGATGCGATTATCAAAGACGGGAGAAATTGGAATTACCACAGATGGAACATGTTAAAGTTTGAGTGACGAAGCGAGACCTACTTGGGTGTATCGCGAAACAAAATATGAAAGGAAAACGAGAAGGCTTGGCACCCCCCCTTCCAAAAAATGAGAAAAATATTCCTCGTGAGTTGAGCCCTGTAACAGAATATTGGAAGCGAGTTTAATTTCGGATAATTATGATTTGCTCGGTGAAATTCTAGATTGAATCTCATTCAGAAAATGCGGGTGTCTGTGCCGGGGAAATTAGGCCAGCCGTGCCGGGAAAATGTAATCAAAGAAGCCCGAACGAGGGGAGCGCGAAGCCACGAACCTGGATGCAATCGGTCGGACAGAGGAGATGTAATCACTTCAATCAAAGTAGACAGACCTTGCTGGCGAGCTGGGGTTTTCGCCAAAAAGTACCCCCAGGGTGATTCGTTTTATTACGGGCACATAAAATTGAAAAACATGTCGAAAGAATCACGTCATATAGCCCGGGTTCAGGCGATTTGCCAGGTTATCCGTGTTTTTCTCGAAGGTGGCGCGCGATTAACGCTTGGCAAAACACCGAGCCTTGTCGAGCCAGAAATGACAATCCGACCATTGAGTCTGAGTGGCAATCGTCCGCTGCTCATCCACTTATCACCGCGCGGAGGATACAGTGCGTTGAATAGGAACCTAACTATACAACAATATGTAAAAGTGATGTAAGCCTGTCCAAGGAATGTTGTTTCTTTGATGATATGATTGGATGAACATCTGCAAGGTAGCTTGTCAAAATTAATGTCAATTGGGCTTGAATAGGCCTATTTACACTTGATTTCTTCCAACAAAATATCATAAAGCGACCTTTCCAAAGAGTGAACTTAGGGTTAGTTAGATCTTGGCTGCACATATTTTTTCTTGGAAGACATCAAAATCATGGAGTCAAATTTGCCTTGGCAGCGAGGTAGGTTGCAGTAGGAACCTGTTGATGGCATAACAAAGCAGACTACTCATTCATTCATTCATTAATGTCACGTCACGTTGGCTTCATTTACCGTTTCCAAGGGCGTTTTCTAAGTTAGGCTTACAATGAAACAAACTCCACTGCTGTAATATACTTTGGGTGAAACATGCGACATGTCAGGGGACGTAGCTCACGTTGTTTGGTTTTAGCCGCACACTGAGTTGTGGAAGCCTTTAAACTTGTTACAATATCCGAGCCGGTGATTCAGTTACTCAGCGGGGACAAGGCATTCTTGACGGGTTACACGTGCGAGGGGACGGGGCGGGATTTCAATGGCATCCTGGAGATCACCAGGGAGATCATGGCCTAAGACAGACACAAATCTCTTCTCGGATGGCCAGGTAGGATATCAGACCACTGCGATACCACAGCGAGCGTATTAGTGTCGAGACAATAACGGCGATCTTTCCTGCACTGTGAGCACTTCTGATTCGTGAGCATGAGGGAGGTGGATATCCCAGAAACGTAGGAGAGTACCTAGAAATAAGGTTGCAGCAAACCATGACCTTTCTAACCGGAAACCTTTCTTTTCTTGAAGTCCTCAGATAGCATTGTCGGGGGCACTGTTACACACACGCAGTGTCGTAGACTGATCCGTGGAGACACAATTAATGCAGTGGTATAACTGATCACGATTCTTCTGACACATGCATACATATACTTACTTGCGCCCTTCGTAACATTGAAACAGGCGCACACTCTGGTTACCACACCCAATTGACAGCTCGTGAACCAACACGTGTGCGTACTCCAATCGTCTGCACTACACTTTCTTCTTCAAGTGACGTCACACTTATGTAGACTAAAGACGCCTTTCCATTATGTACGGTGTTTTTGGTGCGTTGAGTACACTATGCGTCCGTGCGTTTCAATTTTACAGACACAAAAATAGACCCATTAAATCGCTCCGATTTTGGCAGATACAAAACGGTTAGCACAAGTGTTGACGTGCATATCGAAAGGCGCCTTAATCAGAGGAGATCCCGTAACTGCGGTGTTACCACACACACACACCTGCGTTCCTAAGCTTAACGCTAGCGTCCTTTTGGCAAATTAGACGTCATATTGGTCGAAGAGGCATGTAACGCGCGCGTACCACCTGTCCACTGAGCGTTGGACCACCGGCCGGTAATGACTTCTAATTCTGGTTACCAAAGTTCACTATATGAGCATTTAACGTGAGCGAGTGAGCGCTGTATTATAATGGCACCGAAGTCTGGTTGCCGAATTAGCCCAACCTCGTTTCCAGGGTGTCAAGCAGCACGCCCAGACAGCTATACAAGCTCTTCCATGCATCCTGGTACTACGTCAACCGCACATCCCTACATTTCAGATATGCCTACGTTTGTTAAATTGAGGAATACATGTAGATTGGTGCCTGATTATGCTTTCAAGCAGCAGTCGTTGTAGTCATGTGTTCATAAAAACAGATCAATAACAAGTTATTCCCGGCCTGACGGTTTCCACCCCCCCCCCCAAGTTAAGTATCGCAGTAACACCAGTGTAATGTTAGTCTTAGCATAGCATGAGCAGTGACAATACGTAACGTATTTTTTTCGTCCAAGTTGAATCCTCAGAGGCAATTGGTGCGTGATTTTCTATACCTTTACCGCAAGATGAGAATGGTTTAGCGCAGACAGTCACGGGAGGCGATGCGTGACGTTATTCCACCAAATATTTAAACAAAATGGCCTCCGAAATTCCGATTTTGTGTGTGTGCGTGAAATGGCTTTTTAGGTTGTTATTTCACCTTTTCAAGCACAACCGGTACGCACGTGAATTGCGAGTATGGTCAGCTATTTTGTTGATGAATTCATTGCCTGTGATAAAGAGAAAATTGGCAAAATGCTTGATCGTACTAAGCGAGACGGAAATCGTAGTACGCTCGTCGTGCTGGCGTGCGTGTTTACGTGGACCTACTCTGGCGATTCGACGCAGACAGTCAGCAAACCTGAACAGGATCGAACCTTTCCAACTATCTGCGTCCATGTTTGCGTTAGTCGTAATGGGCATTGTCGTTGTGGAGTGATAGGTGATGCTCTCTATGTCTCTTATCGTTGGCATGGAAACTATGGACTTCTTCCGCCAGAGTACGATTCAATGTCTCTAAACCAATCACCATAATACACTCCCCTCCATATAGCCCAAAGCGGCCTGTCTGCGAAGGAGGGTAATGCATTGTCTTTATCATGCCCGTGAGATCAGAACAAATACCGTTCACATGAGAGAGGTCACGTGGGCAGACGCGGTCAGGAAATTAACTCTGCTTCTCGCACTGTAAATGGTTTCGTGGAAATGCGTCCACCAGCGAAGACTCAGTGTGACCGACGTGACCGAACATAATGGAGATAATTCAGCAGTAGGCGTTCTTTTGGTATCACGAATTTCCAGGTGAAAGCAATTAAGTGGGCCTTCGACCACTGAAGCAGTACTCACCTGAGCGCTTTTGTTAATCATTAAAATTAATACCGTATGCCGCGAAATGCGGCGTTAACTCAAGCTAGGTGGCGTCCGTATAAATAAACCGCTCGCCCACGCAGATTTTGAGCACATCTTTCTCAGGGTATTACTTTTAGTGCATTTTAAGCCTGGAGGAATGTTTTAAGCATGGCAGAGTATCTCACTACGGCAAAAACTGAGCAAACTTCCGTTGGCACAACATTGATTTTCGTCTGTTAAAATAGGTGGAATTTGGTGCCGAAAATGTGCAAATTGTGATAGTTATTTGTTTCTCTGTTCGATCATGAAACCTCGACGCAACCTCCATAAGTGGCGATATGGTATATTTTATTGGAGCGCCCGTCTTTTAAGGCGTTCATACTTGGCATCTGGAAACCCGTATCAGCATGCAACTTCGGCTTGTTTGTTCATTCCGTAACTAAGGGAAGTCGGGGAACCGAAATCTAACAAAAAGTTCACCCGATCTCCGGGGACATATTACGGGGCAGCGTGTCCGGTGGTGTGGATTACCCGGGGCTAGCGTCAGGGGAGCCCGACCGCATAATGACGGACGACACGAACGGAAGACCGACGAAATCCAACACTTTCCGTTTCGTGTAGCTGGAATTCCGGCGAATCTCGCCAGGGAAAAAGTCCCGGGGTGCATGCACTAAACCATTTTTTGGGGGGGGGACACAGCCAGGACAAGAATATGGTTTGAGAAAAAAGGATCACAACTATCACGACACGCCATTCTCAAAATGTGTTGCCTTTCCCTGGTTGTCTTCCAATGACCATGCATGTTCGTTCGGGATGTTTCTGAGGTGTAGCTTACGTAAAGGCGCCTTTCCATACACGAGTACTTTGTACGCTTCCGTGTCCGTGTGCGTAATAAGGCGGCCTTTCCATGTGCGTCGTTTGGTCTGTTCTGTCCGTGCGTCCTATTACCTCCCTCGTTTCACTCCTGAAAGATTTCACTGAACACCCTCTGCCACTATCGCACGCAGACCAGGACGCGCGCTAAACTTGATCGTGTCCGTGGGAAGGCGGAGAGTGTTAATTGAAACAACAGGATTCAAAGGGATGCTAAACGGATGCGGATACGCACCCTACCAATAGGGTGCTTGTACGTAAAAGCGGCGTAACACTTACTTTTCTACTGGGACGACAACACGTTCACGCCCATTTGGAGTGTATACAAGTGACCAGGAAAAAAGGGGGTGCATGCGGTCTCAACTTCCCTAGCCCAAACAGGATTAAAACAAACAACCCAACCATCTGTCCATTTACTTGCAACTACAATAACAATTACGCCTTCAAGGCAAACCCACGAGATAGTTATGAAAATTGGCACATCCCAGACATCCCGCAAGCAAGAGTCAGCCAGAATGATGTCCGATCACGAAGGTTAAACTTACAGGGCCCGGGGGGGGATCTGGAGTGCACACACTATTGGAGAGGGCACTGAAAGCGAACCGCGGCTACTGCAGTTTTCATTCAGCTCAAGATTTCAAAGGGGTGACTCGCAGAGAACATGGACGCTGCGGCACTAAAAAGATGACTTAGCCTCTGCTGAGTTCTGAACATCTCATTCTTCAATGGAGGTCATGGTTTCTTCAAACCACGGCCCCCACTCGCGACGCTGTTGTCGGAAACGTGAAGCCTGTAGGCACATACTTGTATTCCGACACAATCACTCAGTGGCCCGGCCGCGGAATTGTTTTTCCTAGGAAGGTTAGGGGTAATTATCATACCTGTATATGGGCGTGGTTGACTGCAAACTCGATCAATTTAGTGGACGCTTAGAAACTTCAGTGCTCAGGTGAATGCCGGTCTTTACTTTCCTTTTATACAGCAACTAATTCCCCACCAAGAAAAAAATCCTTACATGTAGACTCAAACCCTCGGCTTGTTGGTTCTAGCTATAATGCTCTTGTAACAGAGCTACCATGCAAGTCAGCCAGAAAATCAATTTGGTTGTGTCTTATACTTAAAAAGTTTGAATACCCCATTTATGATAATAGCCCCCCAACCTTCCCAGACGAAAAACGCATGCGCAACAGTTAAGACACGCCCATTTTATTATGATTACCCCTAACCTTCCCAGGAAAAAAAATCACGCTGCCCGACCGGCCGGGCAGGCGCTCTGAAGCTGTAAACAGTTAGCTCTGCATTTAAACTCGATCCTTCATTAAGCTTCCTGTGATGGAATCCGGAAATAATCATCCTAATAAGCTGGCTTGTGCAGGAGACCAGTGCGCGTCACTTCGGCTCGCGGCCGGCGATGAGGCGTCAGGCGGTATTACCGCGGCCTGTTATTGTCAACCGATATCCACATGGCTCCGGTATCCATGACAATTTCGTTGGATGGCTTGTTTGTCCCCACCGACGTAGATGTCACACAACACCACACTGTTGTTGCACAATGCCGACGTCAACGATGTGTTTGCCGGTGACAGACCGTTTCGCGGTCCAACATTTTGTCACAAACTGAAGTGCTTTTGGATTTTAGTCAGCTGTTGCAGGACTCAAATAAAGCTGAAACAACCGGGAGACATAACTGCTTTGCATGAAAGGGAGTCTTTAAATCTTTTAATGACCAATGGTGTTGTAGTCCAGACCACCACAAGACCAGACATAAGACCACTCACAAGACCAGTCACACTAGACATTCACTATATAGTAACCGGATTAACAGTGACGACAGAATGCTTTTGTTGCAGTTCATTTGAATAGCTCATGACTTGAATTAAAACTTGAGGACTTGTGCTGGTCTTGTAGGGTCTTGCGAAGGCCTTAGGGCCGGTTCGCACTTCTAAGAATTTGAGGTCACTAAAGTTTGCGGCAAAGGTTCGCTCGAGTTGAGATGTGCCAAACTTTTGCAGATTCGCAGCGCTACTATTTGATTTGACGTCACAAATTGACGCTTGTGTTCGCTTTTGCGCCAAGTACGAACCGGCCCGGAAGAGATGTCGACTACAATGGTGGTAATGACTACCAAGCTACGTTCAAATGACATTTTAGTGAAAGGGAATGACAGTGGTACTTAATTAATCAAAAAAGGTCCTGGTTTGATCTTCTGACTAGATGATGTTCCTGGTGTGCCAAGAGAGGGCGCTACAATATCTTCAATCGGTAGTCTCCGTAGTCTGTCCGTTTTTGTTTTTGTTTTCTCGGAATTCTTCCGTGCCATCGGAGCTCGAAGCTTTCTCTTGCCATGCGCGCTGTGGATTACATGGATCTATGAAGAAAAAAAAAACCAAGGAAACAGCCCCATTTCTGAATCTCATTTGTTTTCTCGTAGCTTCGAGTTCTTTATAACGTTTTTATGATACAAACGTTCGAAAGTAACAAGGCATAAACTCGCTGTCATCACAAACACGTACTATCACTACGAAAAAACGAGACACTTTGTAATGCAAATTACGAAAGGAAACATGGAAGTTAGAAAAACGAAGCAAATCCAGATTATCCTCATACGCAGCGAATTCATGCTAAACTAAAAAGCTTGAACTACAATGGCACATCTACACTAGGCATTGCTTCCAAAAACAAAACTTTTTCAACTGTTTTTATTAACTAGGTTTCTACAAGTGATACACAAGAACTTTTTATTGTTAGTACAGCAAACCTGTATATTAGCTGGAGAGATGGTAACCCTTGGTCAGCCTTGATGTCACAATTCCACCATTTGGGGCTTATCAGGAGTATGTTTTCATGGGAGTGGCCAACTTGACACTCAAGATCTCGGAGATGGAAGGCCCCCTTGCCGCGAATTTTTGTAGGGAAATTAATCTTAATAATAATCCATACGGATAGCAAAACGATATTTTGTTTAGTAGGTTAATCACATTAATTAGTGAGGTATACATATTTATGCATTTTTCAATTTTCGCAAAAATCGCCAGAAAAAAGTACCCAACTGACTTGAAATTAACACAAACAACCCCCCATGGATTATCATGTACATGTACAGTGTTTGCTTTGATTCTATGGTATATTTGCATATTTTATGCAGAATTCTGTACATATATTATTCATATATTACGCATGTTTTACGTAGTTTATTTTTTCATTCTTTTGAATTTTATTTATTTATGAATGTTCATGTATTCTATAATTCTGACATTGATAGGGCATTCATAATGAGAAGGAAACCTATAACAAGAAAAAAAGCACTTTAATATTAACAAATTTGCCTTACACCTCCATTTATGCTCAAGCATACGGAGAAAATTTAGATTTTTTTTTAGATTACCCATGACCCTTAGTTGCCGTACAAAATGAAAACACTTTGTTACATTTCCTGCAAATTTGATATCGAAAGTTTACGAATCTTTGGGTCTATTTCATTTCCCTTCCTTTCAAAAAGCGTGCAAAAAGCCCACAATATAGCCTTAACCCTCAGAAAGAACCAAAAAGCTTATAATTGATCAGAATGTCTAATTACCCCATCAAAAAAAAAAGAAAAAGAAATTGCCCCCCCCCCAAAAAAAAAACTTGGTTCTGAGTCCACCCTTGTACGCAATGCTACATGTGCTCGTGATTTAATAAAAAAAAATTGGTAACTACGCAATTCTGTTTTCGCCACCACGCAAAACGTTTGTTTAAAAAATAAAAAAACAAAAATGATTCTGCACATGCCTCATAGGGGAAGAAAGATGGTAAAGGTAGCATAAGATCGTTGGCACCCAGTCAGTTTGTGCAGAGGTCAGCGGGATTAACAGGGAATCGAGGCAAGTCCAACCGGACTCGTGTCCAGGCGCGGTTCTAAAATTAAAAATAAGTGGCAGAAGTTAAAAATGGCTCTAGAACCACGCCTGTTCGTGTCCAACGGTAGGGCCCTTGAGTGACACGAGACCGGGAGTGATGTGGCATGACGCACTTGGTGCTCAGTGGATGAGTAAAATGCAAGCAAAAGCAAAACAAAGCAAAAGTACTTTTTGCGAAGTGGTCGTCCAAGCCGACCGGGAAGTGATGGTTCTTTAAACCCCATAGCCCCCTTTACTTCATCCGTGGTTAATCATGCTGAAACACACGGGTCATAACCAGAGTTGCAAACCATGCAGCATTAAAAGAAATCGACCAATTAGTCTTATCGTTGATCCATGCTACGGGTAAGCTAAGCAGTTCCCATGACAGTTACTTCTCAGCGGCGTCCGGCGCCTGCGCTTCCAGCAGCTCCGCGTGATCCCCCTGACCTCGGTGGGGCGACTCGCAGTGCATGCCGATCGCCAGGTAGTAGACCCAGGCGCCAACCGGTGCCCCCAGGAAAGGCACAAACGTGGGGATGATCCACCACTGAATCCCGTTCAGCCTGTTCAAGATTGAAGAAGAATGTTCAGGTGGCTGGAGCAAGGAGGTTTTACAGGCACAATCGGTACGTGGATATAACACAGTTGCAATGTCAATGGCAGGACGGTATACCGCTCAGCGTCAGGCGCAGGGCCATTTGAAGCAAGATATGGGACGGAGAGAACCCCCCTGCCTTTGTGTTGGTCATTGTCTGATCGGAATCTCAGGAATTCTTTACAGACTTCTAAGGGGATGTGTTCGGTAACAATAGTCTACAGTGTGTATAGGGATTGGACAGGTAAGGGGGGTACCCCTCCGTCCCATACCTTGCCTGGTATACGCAGGGCGCACTATGTGACCTAGTGATATCGACTACACGTTGTAATATATGTTCTTTTTATTCAGACTAAATACTGTTAGGTACTTCACTTGTGCACATGCACATCAAGTTGAAATCTGACTACTTTCACTCAGTCAAATTGAATTTGCCGACTGCGTGTACTGAATGCGTTGTGAAGTTCAAACTGCTGAAATCTGGACCGATATCGTGTTATATACAGTATATTTGCGTCATGTTTTATGCTTTCATCTTCTTTTCGATTTGGTTAAATTTATCCCACCTATGTAAAGTCATGATCAGCAGACTGAGGGTGATAATATTGTCAAAAAGGTGATGTTACATGCAGGTGAAAAACTGACCTATAAGACTTAGCAATATGATGTCGATTGAATAATTGACATGATCGTATCTGCCGATTTCCTCATTCGCAACGTTCATTTTCAAGTCAAAATAAAAATCACAAGGCGTTGTCAGGGAAACTAATGAAACGATTGCTTATTTCTTTGGAGTTAAAGCTACCCGTTGGTCTGGACCTGTTTGACCCTTTCCTGACTGTGAACCAACGGACGCCGAGCAACTCACGTCCAAACGTCAGATCCGTAGCCAGCTATAGCAGTAAAGACCCGAGGGCCGAAGTCTCTCGCTGGGTTGATGCCGTATCCGAAGTTGTAGCCGAAGCTGATGCCCACGGCGAAGAACGTCAGGGCCACGAAGACGGGCTCCAGACCGTTGGGGGGCTTGGAGTTCTTGTTGTCCGTCACCGCCATGATGCCCGCCATCAAGAGGGCCGTGCCCAAGAGCTACAGCGGGCAAGGGCCAAAGGTTAAGTTTATATGCTTCATTCATTTGCCGAGGAAAAACATCACATCGAACCTCGTCGAATGTCAGAAACTCCGAGGGGTGAAATTTCAGAATATGTGGCTGTTTTACAAGATATCACTTATTGCCGTTTCAGTGCCTCAAAGTGGTGGCTGTGTAATTATTCGTTAACGGGAGAGGGCGCAATGCCACCGAGCAGTGCAGCCTTAAGTGTGTAGCCTTAAGTTTCGTCCGAAAGTCTTGGCTTTGGCTAACAACTTTGAACGCGAGCTTCTCCGGGAAGTAATAGTGGCAGCTATTGGCTTCAATTACAGCACCAATGATAGGTAACGCCCTCACATATGCATTGCAGGTGGGTAAATAGGCTCAAAGTATCTCATAAAGAACACTCTCCAATCAGCTCAAGACTCACAACTTAATTAATTTCTGCTACCTGTATTTCAGGTATCGTGGCCGTCAAACTCAGTGCTTTTAAACGACAACGGTGGAAAGACCATTCTGAGTAAAACAAACTGGGAAGTTAACGACCTGGTCCACGAATCCAACTCCCCAGGACAGCTCTGCTTTGGGGTAGGTGGCAAATATGCCCGCCGTACCTCCTACCACCGTCCTGTTGTGGTCATGCTTGTCAATGGCATCTACCGAATGCAAAAACGAAATCAACAAAACAACAAGCCGATGAAAGAGGGTTATACTTACGTGCATGCTGAATAAAGTCTTACCTACATAATCTCCGACAGGAGGGGGTGTTGCGTGTATACACTGTATTGTACTCGACCTTTGTGGGATGCTGAGGCACCATCATGCATTAAACAGAACATAGTTTAGCTAACTAGAATAGAGGGACACTTACTGGTGAGAAATTACCTCACTCGCTAGGTTAAAAATAAATAAGACCAGCGGTTGGGAAGAATTTTCAACATAGCAAAGGGGGCCTACGTGAAGTTTGGACTTCTTGAATGACAGTAATAAATTGTATATTTCCTTGTCTATCGAATCAGAGCAACAGCTATCTTTACTGTTAATAACTTTTCGTATGAAGGACCAAGAGAGGGCGCAATTTTCCAAGCAACAGCACAGACGTCACCTTTGTAAAAATATCTTGGCCCACAGTTCTTGAAGGGTGCAGTCCACTAATTCAAGCGAGAATTTCTGGCCAGCTCATTAGAATTAAAAGTACCCCCGCAGTATCTTTTGAAAAAGAAGATTGTATGGCCCTCAAAGTGGTGAGATTGTGTAAATCGTTGTTGGGATGAACTCCCTGGGTCTTTGGGCTTTCATCAGAGAGCAGAATGGCTAGAAAATACTGTTGAAAAAGAGTCCTAAGTGCCCGAGAAAGTTGAGGGTTGTCACTTGGAAAATGATTGCAAGCAGACTTTGGAAAAATCACTTTTTTGGGGGGGGGTAAACCACAGAAACCCACCGAAAATTGAAAAGAAAATAAAAGATTATGGACCATACAATAATTTAACGTGTGTTTCAGATGCCTCAGGGATGTTGGTACGCATATTATTGGGCCCCGAACAATGCTGATTTTACACTGCTTTCAATGGGGCCTGAATTAGTGGACTACACCCTTGAAGCCACATTGAAGCCACTGGCGGCCATCTTACCGCGCCTAATGCGCGGCGAATTACCCAAAGGTAATACAGAAGCTTTGTCACCCTTGTTGATTGAATTCGTTCGTTTCATTAACAGTTACAACGGCAAGCAAGCAACCACCGCAATTGTATTCGGCACGGTAAAAAAAAAGACCGCCGTTGACTTAATTCAGTAGAAAGCACTGCGAGTCCAGTTTTTTTATACGCTCCGTGAGCAACACAGGTTCACTTTGGTGGGCACTGCACTTCGCTGGTTCACAAAGAACTATAAAATGCATGAGTTGCGGTCGCGTCGCTACCAACAAAAACAATGAACACCCCCTACCAACATGGCTCGTTTCAACCGACGAGGGGGTGCTTCTGCTCAAGGCGGATACAGATGGCTGTTTACTGAGAGAAGCCAAAATCTGTCAGAATAATAAGGGAACGCAATGCGCAACAGTCGCAAATCCATTGGAACAGCAAGAATGCCTGTAATACGTAATCAAACTTCAGAAAACAACCACTGATATTAACCGAAACACCGATCGAGTCTCCAGTGCACTGTTCTATCCTTTCTACATAGGCTTAATGTTTGCTCAGAGAGGAAACATTTGTTCCTTTAAGAAGGTATGCACAGGTATGATTTGACTGCATTTTATTTCAATAACGGGCCTATTAGCAATTGACATCCCCATTGTTATTTTGAACTTTTTTATTCTGTTAACGTTTGAACAGATTGCCTTAAATGTTAAAAAGAAGGGGGAATCGAGGTTGTATCTAATTCATGGTATTTTTCCAACAAGGTATTTATCCCTTTGAAATCTTTTCAATTCTGTAATAATTTTTTTTCTACCAGGAGTAAAATACCGAGACACTTGATGACCTAAACTTCGACTTTTCCAAACTTACCATAATAGACAGCAAACACCATGGCAGCCGCCAGGAAGGCTCCGATAAACTGGGCAAGCATGTAGACAGGGAAGGCGATCCATCTCAACTTCCCCAAGGTACAGAAAGCCAGTGAAACGGCCGGATTCAAGTGACCACCTGAAAGGTCAACATCATTCTCAACTGTATCAATTAAAAAGCTAACCCTTAACACTTGTCAAGTTTTCCCCTTTCAATATATTTCTCTTATTTAGGCCTACCTTTTGTGAAGTAACTTTAATCATGAGTTTGTTGGCTCGTACGGTACTTGCGTCTTTCTCACAGAGCCCGCAAATAACACCTGCTTGGGCGTGTCAAAAGCAAACTCGATTTTCTAAAAGGAGAGAACCAGCCGTGAAAAACCTAAGGTCTGGGCAACTGGTATACACAACAGCGAGCAGCCAAAGCCGTAGATTCGGGCAAAAGCCTCACGTCCTTGGAAGGCCATGCAGAGAGAGGGGAAAACTTCTTTTTTTTTTTTAGAAAATTGATAAACCATTAACAATGGAAGGGGATCGATTTTGAGGTACACTAAAGAAAATATCGCTTCCCCCTTTTTGATCTTGTACACCCCCTCCCCTCTTCCCCGCGACACCCATGGGCCATGGTAGTGACGGACCACCAGAGGTGCGACTATGCTTCTACATGTATTGTTAGCATATGATCGCGTAATTGCAACCGACAAAGACCTATTCACCCCTCGGTACAAGAGTTGACCGCACTGGGCTACCATGAGATTCTCCGTCTAACGGGATATCGCGAGGGCCTTCTGAACAGCTGCTAAGCAGAAACCATTCTCCTCTGAGCAATAATTAATGGGTGAGGAACTGTTCTCGAGTAATACATAGGCTTATCTACTTTGCATGACACTCAGGCTCTTTTTGCTGACCAAACATTTTGCGTGCTTAGCAGATCTCTGAAACTGGACAACGGTTTTCACTTTACTCAGACCTTGTCCGAAACGGGCTTCCTGAACTATGGCTAAATACGCCCATTATCAGCGCCTCTCCGCGTGTTTCAGATGGAGCGAAGACCTAGACTTGCCTCTAGACAACAGATTCGGATGCAGCCCCATATGAACTATGCAACAGGCAACGCGGATTCTGTTTCGTTGACAACATAAGATCCCAGTTCCTCTTCCAACTGACCATCAGCGTATCCAGCATTTGGTGTCGGGGGGTGGAATTCAAAAGCCAATACGGTTTTGGGCTCATCGAACATGATGTTGTGGAGAAAAAAAAATCGACAGCCTTACTCGCGGTCCCGACCTCCTTGCTTTTATTCGCTGGTGTTGTTTTCTTTGGGTTTGGGTGCTAATATTTCATAAATATACCCAATACTTTCTTTAGTACTCAGCTGTGCAGTATTCTTAGAAAACATCGCGAAAATCTGTCGGGGGGGAAAGTTTCCCCTCCCCCCTCTGGATATGTCACTGCAACTAATGGGAAAATGCTGAGGACAATTCATTTACCTGATACTGAAGCTGTAAAATATACCCCAAGCATCAACCCGAAGGCATACCCGATGTTCACATTCAGAAAGCCAGCCCCTAATGCTGTTCCGCCAAAGAACTGCATCTGCGCAATAGCTCCATCACCGATCAACTAAATTTCAAAAAGAACCATAGTAATAATTAATTCAAAGGTGAAGCAGTTTATCAGTTAATCAGTTTCTCTCCCAGTAGCGAAAGCTGGTGGCGCTATTCACAAATTGGTCAATGTAAAAGCGCTTTCACTAGGAAATCAGCGCGTCGACTTCTGGGAAGGGTCAGAGCTGTTTGTCCTGGTTGTCAAGCGGGCTTGTCACGGCCACAGAGCATTGGTCCGGGCATGGGTCAACAACCATTTCTTACATTTATGTCTTCAAATGATGATGGTTTGTATGTAAGAGCCCATTCGGGTTAAAACTAGTGGGTATGCCAATCTTGCAACGACATAACAAATGGTTAACACTTCATTTTGTTATGTTGTGGGGTTAAATCTGAGAAATGGACGGCAGCCACTGTATAGCATCCCAGCAACACACTCTTCGGCATCGTTGAAGCAGGATCTGCATTTAATTAAGTGCCTTCAACAACATTTTTTCACACAGACATCAATATTATGAAACAGGATCTTTGCGTTTAATTAGGGGACCTTTGTTATGAAACGATCTCTTAAAAACAAGCATTAGACATTGTTTCTTTCATTATCTAACTCACCACCAGCATAAAAGTTCCCAGCAGCTCGGCAAAGAACTGGCGGACGAGTTCATTTCTGAGACGGAGGTTGTCCAGGAACTTGTCTACGTGCGTGAACCAACCCTCCGACATCTTGCTCTTGGAGCCGCTATGGGATTGAATCGAATCACCTGGAAAATACATCACCAAAACATTAGATATGGACTCTTAAAGTTGTACAAAATCCTTACTGACCTTTGACATGGTTGTACGCTTGCAATGGGTGGCGGGGATATACGCACGTGCCAAATACCTTTTCAACCAGTTGCGTGACTTGCAAAATACGCCCAAATTCAGGTTCATTTAATTTAAGGCGTAGTGGTGTCTCACCGGGTAAGAGTTTTCTATAGACATGCCCGTTAAAATCGAACCGGTACGCGTTACTCCGTTAAGTTGGTCAAAGACTAGCGAAAGGAAATTTGTCAGCATTAATGTTGATGAGACAAAAACAAGTAAAATCATTAACGATTCGTGCGCTCTGAAACGGTATATAGGAAAGTTAGATTTATTTTTCTTAAAATATGAAGAAACTAACCAGTAAAATGGCGCAAGAACAATTCCCAGGGATGAAAGACTCCGGCTTAAACCATATAAAGTGGGCTAGTGAAATATCTCACACACTACTGACGGTTGAAGTACGGGGATGCTGGTAGTCAGTGAGGTTGATGTGAATTTCAAAAGTAAAGTTAACATCATTAATTTGAAAACAAACTCGACAGATTCAAGGACTTCTAACAATTTTCACGCGTGTTTTTTGACGCCGAGTACTGTATAAAATTGTTTCCTTCTTGTGCTAAAAGCAGAAAATTATTTTAGGAGTGTACAGTGCAGATAAAGGGCATTGCACAAAAAGATGGTGTAGGGGAGCATCGAGAAAAGCAAAATATTATAATTGGAAAGCTGGGAAGGAAAGGCGCCCTCAGTGGGCTCACAAGTACAAGAATAACGTAGGAAACGACAAACTGCACTGTGACAACGTGCAATGCAAGCGTATTAAATAGAAAACATGTAGGACTATCCAAGGCAAAATGGTACTCGAAAACAATACAGGAAAGAGCAAACACCAGTTAAGGCACCATTTCAAAATTCTTATCGGGTAGGTGTCGGACAGAACGGTCCCACCGATACATTTATGATCGGTTGGCTATCAGGTGAAGTGTTCTCAAGTGGCCAATTCTAACCGATAAATGCCTTTACATTGCATTACTCCCAAGGATGTGTGTGGTTTCAGTGGAGCAACACCCCCCCCCCTTATTCACTTAACACACGTCACTGTTATTATTCTTCATTGGTTGGATGGCCCTGTCCTATAGTCAACCGATAGGAATTTTGAATTGCTACCTAAAGTAAGAGTTGTTGAAGAGGTAAATTTACACTAGCAATCATCACCATCAGCAGACAACTGCCCTAAGGGGGAAATTGTGATTTTTTATTTATGATAAGGATTTGCGGGTACACCGTGCATGGGATCTATCTTTTTAAGAAGAGGTGTGGTTCATCTATCTCTTCAAGATGAGGTGTGGTTCATCTATCTCTTCAAGATGAGGTGGGGTTCATCTATCTCTTTAAGAAGAGGTGGGGTTCATCTATCTCTTTTAAGAAGAGGTGGGGTTCATCTATCTCTTCAAGAAGAGGTGGGGTTCATCTATCTCTTCAAGAAGAGGTGGGGTTCATCTATCTCTTCAAGAAGAGGTGGGGTTCATCTATCTCTTCAAGAAGAGGTGGGGTTCATCTATCTCTTCAAGAAGAGGTGGGGTTCATCTATCTCTTCAAGAAGAGGTGGGGTTCATCTATCTCTTCAAGATGAGGTGGGGTTCATCTATCTCTTCAAGAAGAGGTGGGGTTCATCTATCTCTTCAAGAAGAGGTGGGGTTCATCTATCTCTTTTAAGAAGAGGTGGGGTTCATCTATCTCTTTTAAGAAGAGGTGGGGTTCATCTATCTCTTCAAGAAGAGGTGGGTTCTCTATACTACACGTACATGTACTTCCATCATGTAAAGTTTCAAATCTTACTTGTGACTTTATTGAAAGCTTGATATTAAAAAAGTGTGGTACGCTGGGGCTGCACACCACAGGACAAAAGACATCGACAGCTCGCTCCGTTACGGGTGGGGGGACTTTAAGCGTAGGCCTAGTGTTTCCCCGCTTTGTGTCACGTGCCAACAAAGCTCATTGAGTCAGAATTATGAGAAATGTGTGGAAGTAACGAAGTGTTGAGAAAGTCACGGTGTAGCCTCAGCCTGTATGTTGTTAACACAAAAAGACAGATGAACACTTGCACGTGCAGGAACCGCCAGACAAGAGTAAACAGACGGACAAAGATGGCGTAAGACGATGGAAGTTGTCCACAGAAGCCCCCTGAAGCTACCCCACACAACGACACACAGAAACAGCTGAACACTTTATTCCAGGGAATACCAGGAACTTCCACTCAGAAAATGCATGCGGAGCCTTACACCAGATTGTAGTACATGTACTCACGGCTTTAACCTACCGTTCAGATATGAACCAGGCCGGTCGGCCGACAATAACTGGGTGTCCTCGGTATTGGCCATTCGCTACAGTGCCATTCTGCAAATCACAGATGGCTCATTAGGTGACAAATAAAACGGGCTGCATTTTTTTCTGACAAGGGGAACTTTTGAAGGGCGCCGGAAGGTCAGGTCATGGTGCACTACGTGCAACATACCGAGACAGAAGTATACAGTGAGTAGCGATGGGGCTTTCATGTACAGTACATGTATGTCGGTCACTGTTATGATCGGAGAGTTACAGACAGTGAGCGTAGGTCATGGTAATGCCACGAGCTTGCAGGGACAGTGATGCCACTACTTCTGTTATGCAACTCTATCAGATTTTCCCGTCCAACTTAAGTACCGATTGTGGGTCAAGGATAGAGCGTTTTAACCTTTGATAAACCAACCGCAATTATACAAAACACACAAAGGAGCCTATCACGTATATGTACATACAAAGGGGCCTATCATGTACACAGTGTTCGATCAGTTTGCAACAGTATCTACAAGTCGTGCATATTTACTTGCCTTTAGTTGGCAAAAGTTCCTTCTCAGATCGTGCGCAAGTTTAGTCCTTAGTTACAGAATATGTGCCTCTGGGCAATGATATCGGATATTCATCTTCCAAGAAAGGTATAATTTTAAAGAGGCATACATGCAGTTTCAAAACTACATGTACATCACTTGTGTAAGCCTAGCAAAGCGTTTGACAAGGGAATGCATCAATGTACTTGTACTGAAGGAAAGGCTATAAACCTTAACTTCAGAGCTAACGCCAATTTCAAACAAACCGAGACGTCAAGATGACGATGCATGTGTAAATTGTCATCGATATGTATCCCCCAGTTTGGAAAATGACCCTATAATTTATATTTCCATATAGCACAATGCTATAAAACGTGTCAGGTCAAAACATTCAATACCAGGGGGGATAAAATTTCAATATGGCGACCACCACCAGGAGAAAGCCGCGTCTTACCACAGGGCCTGAGTTTCGCGAACTCTCGGCTTCGTCTTAAGTTGCCGGTGTTAGGTTTACCCCTTCCCTTCTTCGCCCAATGTTTGCAAACTTAGCAGATTCTGACTAGATATAGGAGGCGATATTTGTGGGCTATATAAAACATCAAACTGTGAGACAAGTAGCCAAATTTGGAGGAATTTGTCCCCGAACATTACAGGCTTTCAAAATAATTCCAGGCCCCTTAAATCGTATAAATGAATAATAAATGATGATTAATAGAACTCTAATAAATAAAACTAAAAGGATATTGAACTTTGGAGTATCCAACGATAGCAGGGGGTCAACTTGTCCCCCTCTCCCAGTGGAGGACGCAACCCTCGGCCCGGTTTGTTGTGGGATTTCTGGGTTTTTTCTTCTTCTTCTTCAAATCAGTAATGGCTGGTGTAACACCCTACTGCACTTGTAACCATCTTTGTGAGCAAAATATACTGATTTTGCCCCACTTAGATCTATTACCAGCAGTGGGACCCTTGGACCTATTCCATGAATGGAAAATAAATGATTTAAGGCAATACATGTGTTATACACTCTCTTACGTTACTTCTACCCCTTGCTCTTCGTTATGTTTACTTCCCCTCATTAAATCTTAGGAAAGCCACATTAATTGGAGATCCTTAATGAATCGATACTTTAACCATAATTTGCCCAACTCACCTCGGTCTGCCTCCCTCTCCATTGGAATTCACCTACTCTTGGCCAGTTTGGTTCAGCGAGTAGCCAAAACCAATTGTAGAATAATTAAAAACTCGGACAAAATCTTTAGAGTGCGGCATATTTGAGTCACGAGGAGGTCAAAGTTCGTCCCACTCTGTTGACAGTTCAGAAACCCGGCGCGCGTGACTAACCACATGACACAATGACTTAGGTCCAGCTTACTTTTGCAAACCCTTCGACAAAAGCAAATAAATACTCAGAACACAAAACGACCAAAATGTTAACGTTTGTTCTTTTCTGAAAGTTTTAGTTTTGGATGCTTTTGAAAATTAAAGGAAAATTTACGCGTTGTCAAGATTAAACTTGATGAATGAAGTTAAAACTGAATTGTGCGTACATTAACCCACACGTAACCAACACAGAAAAGTCAAATACCATTTTTACTGGAGTTATTTACTGAAACATTCTCCCCTGTCACAAGTCCATCGCTAGTCTTTAACATGGTCCAGAAAAATTAATTAGCCGAATGCCAACTTATAATACCGGAAGCTATATGATCAATTAACCATTTTATCAAAGTAATTGTCCACGGTAATATAACGTCGTCAAAGGCACGCGGTTTCCACATGCAATGAGACGATTCTTCGTATATATTGCTTCAGTACAGGCTTGAGTCTGTATTCGATGATTGAACATTTTTATTTCGTAAAGTTATGAACTGTCATTTTGTATTAAAACTCCAGATGAAGGTTCCCAGCGACACTGCTTCGGGTAACTTGTCAAACTGCACATCTTGATAAGAGTCACGACTTTGGACAATATTACTGTTACAATTCAAGGCACCTGGCCATGCGCAGAGATACGGGGGAATGATTTTCAATTAAAAAAAAATTAAAGGGGTTCTCCTTTGACTGAGGGAGAATTATAATCAGCATTTTCTCGACGACTTTCCTGGAACAAAGAAGGGAATAATTTTCACTCAGTAATCCACAGAGAAAGGATGTCGAGAACAAATTTAACCTTTCTTCCATACATTTTATTGGGAAAGGCTTCTTTTTGTTTCTTTTTCATTTATTTTTCTACCCGCACCAATTTGGAGGGGAGATAATTTTTAAAAAGGCTTCCAATTACAAGCATGACTTTGGCAAAAAAATTCAATAGGCCTATCTGAACAAATACAAAGAATGAAATTCCCATTTATATTCAATTTTGAAAGGTAATCATTTATATCCATTAAAAAGAAGGACGAAGGGATGAAGTCACTAAGACAAAACATAGACAATTATCAGGGTCGACGAGTGACAAAATGACATAAAAATGATTGACAATGAAACATTCTACACTGGACGGACGCGAAACTGATTTCTCCTTGATACGGAAATTGGTCTTGGAATTAAATTGTTCAAAAAATTTCATAATTATACATGAGACATACTTGCGATTAAAAATGGTCCCTCAAAAGCCCTCACATTTGCAGTTCCTCCGGACCACATGATTTCGTTCTTTTCTGATCAGAAATTGTATCCCTCTTTGGACCTGGTTCGCTGATTTTGCAATTACCTAGACCGCACTGGGACACATAGTCATAAAAAATGACATGTTCACTTTATTATTTTTCCATTTCTCTATGCGGGCAAAATTGCAATATTACCAGATGGAATAACTATTTGCATTACCATCATTCAACCGAATTGTTTACACATGCAGCACTTACTGCTGATGTCAACTTTAGGTCGCACTGTCTAGTTCAAGGACTTTTTTCACGCATAGTTAATTCTCTGTGGGAAACGGATTTACTTCAAGATGTGCAGCAACATTTTCGTCTTGGAGCAGAATTGCAGTCAACGTTGCTTTTGTGTATGCCTACTGCAATTCGCTCTTCAACGCTGCTGCCATAAGTATCGGGAACCTCAAACTCTCGGCTTCACATAATTAAATATAGCCGGTTCACTGGTTCCCTCGGCAACTGACACACATGGGAGTCACTGAAGCGGCTATAAATATTTGTTGCGTAAAGCTGTCAGTTCGAGGCTCTCCGTGCTTACGGCGACAGCATGCAAAGAGCAAATACATTTTTGTTGGGTGAAACCATCCTCCATGATGAAACTGTGTAGGCCATAGTTTAATTGCACGTGTGCGCACGTCAGCGGTCTTTTAGCTGCATGAAATCTTTGAGTTGTTACAGCGAGTTTAAAACTAAACATTACTGTGTATCCACGCATATTGTGTTGTATGATTTAATGACCCCAAGAAAACAAATACGTACAAGAGCAAGCAATGTAGATTAGAAAACCAAACACAAGACACACTCGACCTACACGCACACGTACATGTACAATGTACATGTACATGTACATGTACATGCCCTGCAGTCTAGAAGTTGCACGACTTTACCGAGAGCGCTGAGGAAAGCAAGGTGTCAGAGTTCAGGGACTTGAACGATAAATCAGACGCGAATGCACTTCAGAATACAGCTAATCGCCCAGATACAGGAGTTTCCTTTCCGTATGACATATCAACATTCATGATTCCTTCCTGTGATATATCGATTTACGGGGCAGGGGGCAGTTCACTAATGCTGTAAGATATAATATTACCCTTCAGTATCTCCGGCAGGCAATGGGCCAGTTCTTGATCAATCAGCACAAGGTATTATATTATTATTAGCAATACACAAGACAAGACTCGCAGCAGTTCCTGGGCCCTTGAAACCACAGGTCCGGGGATGTCGTCACGTGTTCTTTCTCTATGCTCCAATTACGGACCATACATTCCATATGTTGGTCTCCGCGGTCAGAATCTTTCACTTTTTCCCAAGCAGAAACCAGGAAATCCAATGAGTGTTGAACATTTCTCCACGGCATATCACCAAATGGGTTTAGTATTAGACATTACCATAAACAAATATGAAGGATTAAGAGCATAATACTCACCCCTTTCACAGCGTCAGCAGGGCAGGTTGAAGTCTACTTCAGGAACAAGTGTCCCTCCCCCACCAGAAGTGTCAACACGGTTTGATGAAACGGCGCCCTCTGGCTGAACAACAGCTACTGCCGCGGTTAACCGTTTTTTATACACGTCGCCCTCTTTTCAAGCTAATGGAGCAGATTTAAACGGAGCCAGAGTAAATCTGCCACACGAATCTTTTGAAATCACTTCCTTATTATTTCCTGAAGACTATAGTCTTCAGGAAATAATTATAAGGAAGCTGGATAAAAATGATGTGATAAGAAGCCTGAGCCAAGAAGCTTCATTGAAACTGAAGAAGTACGTTAAATTTTAGCCTTTTTTCAAAAAGGAAACACTCTACAGATTATGCAGATAACAAGATTATGCAGATAGAGATGAGGAAAGATCACCGATGAGGATTAAAGGACAGAGTTTCTGCCAATGCTTGCCTTTGCTTTTCGTGCTGAGCAAAAGCATGATTTCATATGATTTCGACAACAATTTTTGTAAGATGTTGGTCTGTCATTCTCGGCAAATAAACATCGTTTCGCAGACCAGCTATTCACGTATAAAAGTATAAATCCATCTCGGTAGGGTAAAACAGGAACAATCCCATCAACACGGCTTTAAACTGACAAGATGAAAAACATGCAGATGTGTTATCCACGGCGTCTGAAGTAAATGCCAAGCTGCATTGAAATCTTTGCCAGCCAAACATCCGACTGATTAGTTTCCTTTATCTTGTTGACCAAAGGAACTGACAGGCTAAATCTTATCCAACTCAACTTACCACTTTAAAATTTATCTTTGCGATTAAACATGATTGGATGTAATTCATGCAGGTATGTGCGGCGCCCTCACTTGGCATCCGTTGATCAGTTATACAATGCAAGTTTCATTTGAAGGCAAAAGTGGAAACAACAAGCTATTTCTCAAATCTTGCCTGGGTCCTATCGGTATTGGATTCAACCCTGACTTTATTACCCTCGTCGTATAACATTTGACTTTCCTGCTGCATAAAAAGAGCTCCATTCGATAGGTCTCTGTATCCAAAAACAGAATCCCCAAATCTGCCCGCTCAAGCCTGCTGAGGAGGCAGATGCCATTAATGTTACCAGTGAAGTCCATGTCCTCCACATTACCACCCAGCAGACAAATTTGTTAAGACTGGTTCACCAGCATTTGGCAGATTGTGAAGCTCAGAATGGCCCTTGAGCGATCCGGATTGTGACATGGAGATAAGTGAATGGAATCGCTCACCATTTTGAGCAATGTGACCATCTGTAAGATACTACCGGGAAACTGACAGCCGAGTTAAGCGAAAGAGATCAACATTGTCGTTTTGCAACTTGAACGCATTTTGTATTCATTAATGCTATGCCTCACTGGAAACTTTTTTTAAATGCCGAAGCTAAGATAGGGTTAACTGCAAAGACTTTTCGACTATCTTAAATTTAGGGAGGGCGCTGTTTAAAGAGTCAATGATGTTGAGGGTAGATAGATATCGTACCATGGCGAATTCTGGGTAGATCATTTATTATATCATGGCTTCTTTCTGGATAAGCCTTCAGGCTGAATGACTTAAACTTGGCAAACCCAATCTTAATAGGCCAAGAAGATATCTGGGATGTTTCCGTTCGGTTCAGGTATCACAAACACGTCCGGGGTCAGAGATGCTACCGCATCTAATATCCTCGCAGCCTACATATAACTTAACCCTCAAAGAGCCTGTTTATTTTGGCCTATCTGACAGCCGGGGTTGGGTTCTGCCCCCCCCCCGGAACTCGGCTGTGCGTTGCCCAATTTGTTATAACTTGCTATGCATGTAAAGACACTTGTTGTCACGGTTATTTTTAAGTTCAAGGCTATACACAGCATACCAGCTCGCCTGCATTGGGCACGGCGATGAAGAAGCATACATTTTTGGCTGACATGTCTGGGAAAGTGGGCGCTGTGCGACAACACTTATGTTCATTTTTTACAAAACTGATGTCGAAATTACCGCCAAGAGTTACTCCATAAACTCATGAAAACATGTACTGCGGCAATATCTGTCAAAAATGTTGAGGAAGGACTCCGCCACGGGAAATTTTAGGGTTAACCCAACCAGTGATGCTGATGTCGCTCCAAGTAAGCTCTTTTTCATTATCAATTCCTACGGAGATGAAGCTTCCGTATCAACTATTTCACAACGCTGCTGCGCTTTGAGGGTGTGATACGACCTGCAGTCTCAGGTCAGTGATTGACAGCTGGTACCCAGAGCCCTTGACAACGAAAATGTATCCTTCAAAAGTTCTGGAGAGACTCCGAAGCATGTTGAGGGGTTTTGCTTCATCCCCGATGGGGCGGGTATTATCCACAGATCCACAGAATCATCCATACCCTCCCCATATTTTTGAAAAGAAGTTTTCTGAACAGAAAATTCGAGATAGTTGTTAGAAAATGAAAAACACAGAAGAGAAAACCCAAAAATCAAATTAAAATGAAATAAAAAGCAACAAAAGAAAAAACGTCGAGTCCAAGAGCTGTACGTATATTGCATTAGTTATTTTATTGGTTTTCTTTGTAGGCCTATTAATTCTCTTTGAAAAAAAATTATGGCAAGGTTCAACAATTATTTTTTCGTATGTCGCCAGCATCTATTTTAAACTTAAACTTTGAGCATATGTTCCGCCTACATTAAAAACTAAACAGAACCCACTGTGGTGTTAAATCAGCATATTTTACATAAAATCGGAGGCCAGCAAACGTTCCATCCAATTACATATTCACATCATAATTATTTCAGTTCAGATTCCACTCGTTCCAACGATACGTGCTTCCAGACTAGGCTCTCAGGATCAAGCTCATTTGAAGATCTTCTTAACTTCAATACAGCCTGACATCTCTAATTGTAGCATCCTCCAAACCCCAATCTCGTCACATCGTTTGGCCCCGTTGCTTCGTTTTGGTTCATTAAACCATATCTACATAATGACACGTATTCTTAAATTATCGCTTTTGTGCCCCTTCCTCCTCAATGTCTTTAAACACTATTTGGCATCAATTTATATTTTAAAGATGCGTCATCCATAAAAAGTCTTGTTCGGTTTGGAGACTTTTCTGTTCAAAGTGTGCACCCACAATTGGCTCAAAGAAAACGTTTTTTTTTTTGAGAAATGGTGGCTCGTTGGTATTTACCGGGGTACTTTACTTATAGAGCGATGAATCGCTAAGGAAAAGAAAACGCGAAAGAAAACCATCAAATATGTGACAGCACATTGCGCTGAATACCAGTAATACGGAGATCTCTACCTAGATTTGCATGAAACTTTTGCTCAGGATTAATGAAATTCGTAGTATTATTTTATAAAAGGCATCAGAATATATATCCTTTAAAATGGCAGAACAAAAATGGAACTAAGAGTCATTTGTGAGATAATCGTGTACTTCATATGTACCTTGTGCTTGAAGACTTCAACAGTCTTTATTTCTGACACAATATAGTTTGTCGGACTGACAAGATGGCATCTTTTTCTTGTGTTTGATATGTATTTGGTTTGTATAGATCTCGCAAACAGGAAAATCCTGCCAATTTGGATTCTCATAAGCCTTTAAGCAACCTCATTTCTTTGATATATTTTAAGAGGAGCCACACTGACTACCTTGTACCGCAGCTTTGCCCGACAGAATCACGTAGCTCGTGGCTTCATGTGCGTGATTTTCAGGGGCGGAGCGAGCTTTAAGGAAACAGGGCAGAGCTCAAACAAGGAGAGGGTTTAGTTCAAGGGTTCAGAGGTATGTCTTTAAAGAATGTTGAAAATCATTGTTTCTTGGCTGTTCTCAGGCAATTCAAGAATAGGAGTAAATTCAGGGATTTTATGATGTCATAAACTTCCTAATTTTGGCCTATGTTATTTGCATCACAACAACCTGTCTCCAATTCTCTGCTGATTTTCCAACGTGCAGTGAACAGGACGACTGTCGTGGACGCGAGTAGGTTTGTTCCAACCAGCACAAAGCGTCTCTTTGCGAAACCTTTTGCCAGGCTCACTACAGAGAATGCAGAGCAGACATTGAGTCATCTGTAGTGTAGTCACTATTAAAATTCATGAACCTGAACTTGTAATTAATGGAGCGAACACCGAAGCCCTAGTAGTTTGTGGAACATATGACGGTTTTGGAAGCCACGTTTTATATTTTCTTTATTTAGTCTGTTGGTCTCTGGGTATATACTTTTGTGGCATTAACTAAATATTTAGTGCTAAATGTGCTTGCAAAAGTACAAATATTTATGTTTGCTCGCAAAGGAACCGGCAAAAACTGATGAAACTAAATTGTTAATATAATTATATCCAAATTTAAAGGTGGAGTCAGAAACTAGCTGACCCACATGTTTAAATCCTATGTGCCTACCATCGTCCTCTACGGTTAAAAGGATATCGGATTAATTTCACTGTGGGCAGGGGTGGGTAGGTGTGGAGGTATATCCCCACACACTTTTGGCCAGGATGGACCATTCGATTAACCCGGGACCAATATGCAGTATGTTCGGTACAATCTCTCTTGTCACAGGTAACAAGAAACATCTCATTGCTTGGCACTTCCTGTAAAACCTGGCATCAACCTGTGGAGAAGTCTCACGAACAATCTAAACTAGCCGATGAATTGCCTTGTCTTCAATACACAGTGATGCTAACTAAGGTCATTCTGGTTTCTACATGCAATCAGCTGTTTATGACATCGAGAACATTTTAAGAGAGAGCCGTTATTGGTATATTTAGATAGCAATTAACTAAAAGATGCTCAGTGGCAAAGCGAGGAGGTTGGAAGCTTGAGTCTTTTAATTCAATTCTTTCAAATCAGACAGGCACCTAAACTTCCATTTCACAACCCTGGTCTCCTGTGCTGTCGACTTTTCGAGTTAGGTTCAGCTACAGCGAGTGCCCCTTACGTAGCGCAGTCGGCGTGAGCGGCTGCAACACTTTGGTGCTGGGCAACTGGACCGCGCCAATGATCGTTTGCACTTTACCATGGACGGTGACACTGTGCTCTTCGACACAAGTTCCGCTGGTGTCCTGTCGACCCCTCCCCCCCTTCGGTCGTCGCAAGTCACACCGGTAGTGTGCACTTTACCTTAAACGACGACTTTGTGACAAGAGTTCCAACTGGACTCCTGTCGAAGCAACACCCACCCCCCCTCCCCGTCGTGAGGCTGTCAACAGACAAATCGCCGGAAGTCACTGACTGATGTGCCGAGTCACGTTGAAACTTCATCAATGACATTAGTCTAAGTTGTACTTGTCGGCCATCGTACTTAAATCACACAACGAAGACTATTCCAACTTTAAAAAAATGATGAGTATGCGACTTCCTATTATTTTGTATTACGGACCCTGTGGTGGGAAATGGCGAAACTGAATCTTCTTTTGAATATTCTTATCCCCGGTTGCAAATAGGCCTAACTTTACCTGAAACCAAGGCAAACACCTTGTGCTGCCCTCACATGAAAACAGAATAAACCAGAAACATACAACGGTATGTTCTGTTAATATGAAATTTCTTTCCATAATTGGATCGGTCAACAGAGGGCTGCACAACGTTTACGACCCCCGAACCATTTGGAACGACAGCTATTTGGCTGTGTCCGAATCACTTTGCTACGGCCGGCAATTACACACGAGTGTATAGTAGCGGCTGCGGTCAGTTCTTATAGAGTCGTGTGTAATTTTCGGCCGTAGCCAAGTGATTTGAACGAGGCCTGAGGATCAGCAGCTCAGCTCACAACCTCATGAATAACAAAATGACCACGAAGGAGCCTTGCTGGATGACTTGGCACGTGGGTCGTGGGTTCAAGTCCAACCCCGTACAGCATTTTCGAGTATTTAATTTTCCCGCAAACTCCCAAGGCAGGGCACAATAGCAGTGTTTTCCCACCAGTGGTTGGCAAGCTATGGCTATCACTGAGTTCAAAAGAAAGCAAATAATTGTGACAAAGTCATAAAGATCTCACACCGATTTCAAAACACAGAATAATACCAGCATCGCTGCTCGGCTACATCAATCTTTTTAACTTTCAACGCTAACGCGGCAAATCCGCATTGTATAACGAAAACCCCAATTATGACAATTTTGACCTTCCATACAAATCGTAGGCAATAAGAGAGAGGTGTCTACTATGCCTATAAAAGGGGAAAAAAGTTATTAAAAGTTATGTCCCCAACACGAAATCCATCAGTGGCAAGAAGGCATCAGCCAAGTCGGTTCAGTTGTGGCGATAAATTTCAACGTGGCAAAACCAAATCGGGTCAGCAGTGTGCCGCGCAGACACTGTCAATTCTTTGGCATTAACAAATATCCTAGCACCTTAAAGTTCAAGTCGTGCTTTTGTAAAGTATTTCGCACTAGTCCAATCATTTACAGTTTATAATGTGGCAGACCACCGACGGGTGTTTGTGCCTTTAAAGTCTCGGGTTCATTCATCAAAGATTGGCAATTTTCTGCGGCGTGCCTTTATGAAAGAAATGTCACCAGAATAATCTCCAGGTTTGAAATGTTGACGCTTTCGAAGCTTGTTTATACAGGGCCGTGGATCTCCTTTCCCTACTTCTGTCAAACACACAACGGCTGCCCGCATTCTTCGCGACATGTGTAAAAACATTCACGCTTTGAATGCGGGGAAAAAAACCAAGTTTGTTATAGGCCTTTCAGCCGGCTGGATTGTATCTTTACCGGGCTTAAGCACACAAACCGGGAGACTTTGAACACTGTCAAAAGATCCTGAAAAGAGGCTAATAATGGCTCTGGTTTTCTTTCTCCACCCGCGGGGTCTCCTGCGAGCTGCCAACCCCCAGGGCGAGTCAAGTCCGCGGCTTTCTTCCTTGGATAAGCACCATATAACCAACCGGTGAATGTACCCGCATGGTGTCCCAGGGGGCGGGCCTAATCAAGGGGGTACTTTGACCCGATTTCACGGGGTAGCTCTTTTTTGGTCGGGAACGCCATACCTGAGACTTTGCAGGTGTTCGTCTCAAGGCTCATCGTCTGATCACGCCGACTGGTGCACCTGTGCGTGTTCCATTCGGAGCAAGGGGGTGTTTTAGGTTCCATGAGATTGGAGGGGACCGGTACTTTACTCACCATTTAATGGCATAAGTGGATGGTTGATTGCTTGGCTGAATTTCGAAATAAATAAATGGATCCCAGAATCGAATTCCCAGATTATGATTTAAACGTAAAAGAAGTTTTATCGTAACCTAGACATCTAAAACCGAGAAGTAAGGCACTGAAAAAAAATGCGGGAATGGTGTTGAACTGTCCCTCTGTGAAGTAATCCAGTGTCTGAGCTTATTGGTTTTAATAAGAAAAAAACCTGAAGGTAATTTCGGTTAGGCCTAAAGACAATCTTGTGTAAGCTCCAAACGGATCTAATTCTGGTGGGCAAATCACACGTACTTCATGAGCATATTATTTTTTGCGAGGAGAATGGCGTAATTTCAACAGGGCGTCCTCTACGTTCAGGCCAAATTGAGACCCAAGTTGTCAGAAACTGATCTTTGCTGGTCATAAACGGTGTGAGAAAATGTGCATTTACCTTTAGTTTTATTTGGAATTTTGGAAAAGACAGTGAGCAAACTAGGAGAGAGGTATTACGAATCAAAGAACCAAACAGTCAATTGGAGCAACTATTTCATTCTCAACACTGAACAACATAATCTTGACACACAAGATGTTATCGTCTTTACAATTAAATATATTTTTTCGACAATGCTGTCCCCTGGTCGAGTCACCCCTACCACGCAGTGCACTGTCCGGTGATCTGGGGTCAGTATAGCCAGAAGGGACAGCCAGACAAGCAGACTCAAACAACCAGTGCCTGCTTGACGGGGCGAAAGGACTTATAAAGTGGGGGAACAAAGGCTGCCTGCAAATTGAAATATACCGAGCCAATCAGGGGAACAATGCTATTGTAAATACGCTAGGTAATCGCGGTGATTGCTGAATTGTTGGTCAAACCCTTTCAAGCCCGACTGTTGTGAGATGTTTTTTCCCTCCTTTTTTTTTTCTTTCTCCTGCAAGAATAGGGCGTTGGGTGCACGGTGGATGGGAAAACAGTCTGGTAAGGCAAACAAAAAATTAGACCTTAAAGTTGGACAATAGGGCGTGCAGCCGAGCAGGGATAACGCCGTACACCTGTGGACCCGGCCGCTGCTTGATCGGGACCGATTCGCATCGTTGAACTAACAAGTCCATGGACTGACCCCCCCCCGCACAATTATACTAAGCTAGTTACTCATCGCGGTCAAAATCAAGTATCAATTTCACGTGCAACATTTTCCAAGAAGTTCCATGTGGCTCAACATGCGGGAATTTAATTACGTTCAGGTTAAAACGGTGCCCTGAACTGCACTGGTGATGTCCTCCACGGAGATAACGATCAGCCAGAGGTCCCAGTAATGCCAAATGATTAATCATTATATTGCTGGCTCCATTTCTGAAGAATGGTGGCTGTGTTACATGAACATCGAAACAATTTGGTCTCTGTATCATGAAGTTTGGGCAAAGATTAATTTACTCGGGGTGTGGGAAGCGTAACTTGCAACATAAGCGTCGCTGGTCACCCGCATAAACAGGTCGGGGATCGCGTCTTGTGAGAGGCACGATTTTTTCTAACGGTCTTGTAATAGTTTAATGTTATTACGAAGTTACGAACAAAAAGTGTCAGTTCAACGACCCTGTAGATCCTGCTCATTAAAAACTGTAACTCAACAAAGCCGTTGAAATTCAGCCGAGGTCACGCGAGTTTACATCGCCGCGTTTGTCCCAAAAAGAACCCTAATCAGTCGAAACATCTCCCGTCCGATATATTAAATTTTTTCAGAGCCTACAACTTGTGTATTTTCGTTGTAAATCGCAGGGCCGCCCCGGCAGGGCACGGTGTGCCTGCGGTCAGTCGTGCATGGGGCGGGCCGCGTACTGCTAAATTGGGTGTTCGGGGAATAGCAAGACGGTGACCGGGGCGGGTAGAAACAACCAACGCCGAACCAGCTGGGCCGCACACGGTATAGGGTGGCCCCCCGAGCTATGGTACTGGACCGAGTCGGCACACATCGTGTGCCTCCCCGCAGTCACCTTACCATTAGCGTTAGATCGGATTAAAAGTCAACGAAAAAAATACGGATTAAAATTTCCATTGGTGAGAGACCGTAGAACTGTTTTTTGCGTAGTTAGCTTTATGGCGGTGAATTAGCGACTGTACATTTTGTGCTTTTTATGAGAGTTTGTGTTATGCTTGAGGTCCAAAAGTATATTTATACGGGTCCATGACCTCACGTTCAATTATGACATTACATTTTATACAAAATATAGAATGAATGGGTTAGACTACTTCTTGAAAATGAGTAGATGTGAAATCAATCTTATAGAGACGCCAATAAATTCTCCATAAAATTCTGTATTCTGTAGCCACCGTCGCTCAATTTCATTTCTTAGTCTGTTGAGCCCAAAATGATATCCATTCCACTTTTTTTCTCAAACGCCAAAATCTTCAATTGGCTTGTTCAAGCCTTCGACCAGTAAAAGATTTCACATGAAAGCAACGTGAGTTATAGTATCCACGGACCGTGGTTAATAACAGCGTATGAGCCTATAGCGTTTCTAAGTGTAACGTCGATATCCTGCAAGTCTGCAGACTTGCCGTTGTGAACCCAAGGCGACCCAGGTATGTGTTGCTATTGCTCCTCGGATGTGGTAGGCGCCACTGAGGACTTCCCTCGTGCCCCGGCCGTCGCGTCCGCCCCGGACCGGCTAATGCCTTGATGATGATAAAATGATATTGAAGCATTCGAAGGAACTGTCGTTATTAACGAGTTTCAGCGGTATCGAAGTCGCTGGGGTTGGCGCGACGTGAATGCTTGATGAGCTCGCTCAACCGGTGGTGTTTAAAGATGCGGTCTCGCAAGGTCAGTGTGATTCTGCAGTGCAAGAGTAGAAACTGCCCACCACTCCGTCAGGTCACATGTCAGAAGCCATTTTCATAAACCGTGCTACCAATCCACGATATTGCTGGGCAGAGAAGAGTTGTGCTAAGCTAAGTCAGTCTATACCGTCTAAATTGGTACCGATAATCACTTGTGATGTTTGTTATGTAGGGTGACCATCCATGCTAAGCACTGTCTCCTAATCGGTAGCACCACACAACTTGTCAGATTCAAATATCGTTTTATGAGCACAGAGGAAGGTGTGGCTTGCAGGCCGTTTCAGTGCCGAAACAGCAGACAGAGAACATACCGTAATAATCATGAAAATCTCGACTTGTGACTCCATCTTTTTTTTTTCCTTTTCGGTTTCCAAACAACGGCTGGAGTAACTTGAGGGCTAATCTGTTCCCCCGATTGCCCTAAGAACGAATGACGGTGGATGAAACAGCTAATAAAAATGGACCCGTAATAAGGATTTGATATCGATATTACGGCGCGTCATGGAAAGAAAGGCGAGAAGAACGAGTAGAAATTACACTTGGAGGGAGAGGAAGCGACGGCCGTAGGGCCTTGCAGGGAGACGGGTAATTGATGTGGGGGCAGCTGTCAAGATTCAGACGCGCCTAATGCGAGGAAGGAAGAAACAAATATTAGAAGTCCATTACCGCATCCATTCCACCCTTGCGCCCACTCTGCAAAAGTATAGAAGACGGGTTGAGGGGGAAAAAAAAACAATCTATGCTTTGCTCCATCTTTGGCCTCTTCAGGCCTCGCGTCGCAGTCAAGTTGCTTGCCTAGCTACGGGGAGGAAGAGGCCCCTCCATCATGCACTCATGATCAATATTTATTCGCTCGTCCAAATTGACATGTAAACCGCCGTAATGCGGAAGTAAAATGGTTTTGATCGGCCTGGCAACGGAATTACCGTCCTGCCATTAATTCTGCTGTCGGATCTTGTGTCGAAACTTCTTATTAGCGCAGCGCCGGGGCGGTAATGCACGCGGCGCATGTACCTCGGTCCCCCTTGGCCCAGGGGCGATGCCGAGTTACATCAACCGGCCGGGGCCGCGTCTTACCTTACCCCAGCGCTGGATATCGTGTAACTGATTAATGTCTTAATTTCTCAGCTAGTCTTTTATCTAATTAGAGCCCGAGTCTGAAGTCATGTTTTCCGAGTCGATTATTGATATTCCCGCGAGCTCGTTCGCCCCCGTGACGGGAAAGGCACTTTGCAAATTTTCTGTCCTTGTTACAACACAATAAATCATCCGGCGCGAGGGACCCGAAGTACCTTGCGCTTCTTGTAACACTCTTTATCGGAGGAGCCGCATCTTGCCCGTCTTAAATGGAAAATTCCAAGAGAAAACTTGTTGTCAATGAGCACTGAAGTCAATGTGTGTCGTGTGGGGTGTGTTGAGCGTAGTTTATTTCTGTCTTCGGGTCTGGGTTTAAAGATGTCTTAAATCTTGGACGTGTATATTTACAGTAACAGTGTCCATGACCTGGAACAAACCAACATCCGAATGATGGGCCAAGACCAACAGAAACACAGGCGTCTATTCGAAGTATGCTCAGCCTCGACTGTAATTCCAGGCTGTACACAGTCAAGTGATTTGGGACGTGTACTACTCACGGAGGTAAATGAGACCTTAGTGACGGTGACGCTGAAGCTTCACATCCTGACAAACACGGCAGAAATCTGACCTGAAGGTTTGCTTGGTGATATGTAGCAATCAGACAGAGAATGGGCAACATTTCCAACATTCACAATTCACGAAAAGGGGAGCCAATTCAGCGGCACATTCAGACCTGTATCTGACCCTGAGTACCGGTCTAAGTCGAGTTGGCCTCTCCGCTAATCATCGTCTGGTATAACAGATTACTCGATTGCTAACTTGCACACATCTTCATTGGGCCTTTCCAATGAACGGTTTGTTTTGGACAACCAAACTATCGGGATCTTCTGTGTGCAGCACGCATGCGTATACTATCATAGATAGCCACGAGTTCAAAGATAGGTCTTCGTACCCTAAACCGTCTGGCGAGTCCACCACTCATCGTCGAGGGAGTGGTTAAATCGGCATTTTAACTTCATCAGAGTTTGACTGGTTACAAATTCACAAACAACTACACGCTTGTGTTTCAAGATGCATTTTTGCGTTGGGGAGCTGTTAATTTATTTTTAAATTAAAGTAACATCTCCCCCATGCAAAAATGCATCTTGAAATAGTTCGCAGTACCCGCTGCTTCCCCTGATTTTGACCGGCCAGCCAACCCCAGCAAGCTCGGTGGTCGAGTGGTTAAGACGTCTGCACTAGTAAGCAGGAGGTCGTGGGTTCGAGTCCCACCCGAGTAAGCTTGTGAATTTTTCCGCAAGCTCTCGGACAAGCACTGAGCATACAGCAGTGTTTATCAATATACTTTGGGTAAGGGCGAAACCTGCCACACTATAAAATCGTATTAAAGTGTCTCAGAGGAGTTGGGCTCACTCGTGCCCATTTGAATTTGGAAAAGTTTAAAGAAAATCGAATCAGCTCTTTCTTCAGTGCTGGTCAATACTGAATGTTAATAACGCCTTAAATGTGAGCGCTTAAATTCAGCATTCGTATGAAGCAAGATATGAGACGGAGAGAACCTCCCCCTCCCCGCTTTGTGTTGGTCATTGTCTCACTGGAATCTGAGGAATTCTTTTCAGACATCTAGGGGGATGTGTTAGGTAACAATACCGGTAGTCTAGAGTGTGTAAAGCGATTGGACATGAGGGTACCCCCTCGGTGTCATTTCTTGCTAGATATGTCAGCATTAGTTAACTATTTCTGCACTGGTAATCGTGTGCTCCACTGTGGGATCAATGAGAAATTCTTTGAAATGAATAAGAACGTCAACCAAACGAAGTCCAATTTGACAGACGTTAAACCACGATGACGAGTTCTACTCGGAACAACACGATTCTCGCGTCCCACCTTTCCACGTAAAGTATAACCGCTGCAATAATCACACGATGGCTTCGCGCTTAATTCATACAGCCAAACTGGTATGCGAGCCCAAATTGAATACACGCTAAAAACAATCGGAAATGAAGCCAGGAAAGCAGTTTGTACCTTCGTCCAAGCCCCACTCTCCAGTTCCTCGCCATGGTGCATCCCATTCATTAATTTTTCCCTCCGCTTTTTCCGAGGCCAGAAATCACGGTGGTTATGGCATTCGGTTTCCGGTGCCGTGCCCACTAGAAATTAAACTGACAACAATCGTAGGCCCCGACATGCATCTCGATATGGTTTTGATAAGCCGGACCGCCTCGCAGCAATTTCCCCCCGAAAAAAAAAGTTTCCGTCATATTAATAATGGCCTACTTTCTTTGGTGTACACGGGCGGTGGACAGGAACGATCATGACGCCTCGTTTCCCGTTGTTGAACAATCGGAGTGCCTCATTACACTCCAGTGGGGAATGTTATCCATGCACTCAATCCTAGTAGCCACTCCACCCGGTGCCGAACGTAGACCGCTACGGGGGGTTTATGGGCAGTTTCGCTCTGCACGCGACCCTTCAGCATCGTCAGCAGCGGCAATTTAACCTTAATGATACAGTCATAATCATCATTGTCAATAACTGTGGCGGTTATGCGGGTATAATTTGTCACAAACGAGCACGGCTTCTACACTCGCAAGGTTCTTCATTAATTACAATTTCACTTGAAGCTGTAGCATGCTCGTTAATCCGGTCAAATTGCCGCCCTAATGTTCATGGTCATGGATGAAGTACATTATACAAACTCAAAGTAGAAATAGTCTTGTTAAAATCAACCCATGAGTCTATACGTCAAGGCCAACCTCTGCCCGAACTAAGGCGAGAAGTCTATTATATAACGCAACATGCCGCTTAATGGACTTCTCGTGTTTCTTGTTGGGATTTGAAAGTTGGGACAACAAAAAACACTTACGGCGTCAACTTTAGCAACCTTGATATCAGAGTTGGATCCCATGCGCGGATACCAAAAATGTTAAACTAGCTAGCACCAATGGATTTTGAGCCACGGTGCCTATCCCGTTGTGTTGACATTCTCTGCTGATGTTATTGTTGCTTATTTTGAAGCCTACTCGTTGAAAGATGGGTTTTGTGTGCATGAAAAAAAGGGTGCCTGTTTTGTTTAACGTTTACGCGATACCCCTTTCAGAGCAAGCGTGCACAGCTTCGGTGATTGCATTTTTATCATAAATTATTTACTGTTCTCGCTGAAAGATCTCTGCAGCCAGCTAGAAATGCTGTTTGTTTGGAAAGATTAGGCCGTGTTTATATTTCGGTGGCAAGGCGGCCATAAATATCACTTTAAAAAGTCCCTGGTGACTCGGATTCGGTGAGCGCTTGGGAAAGCGGCCGCCGAAACCCAATATATTTATTGCTGAGGATAAAATGCGTTGCACGTGTCCCGATTTATGAAGTTATTGCTTTCATTTTCGGCGGGTGTCCATCTGTACATGGCGCGGCTGCGCACACCGCTAAAGCGCGCGGCATTTTTTTTATTCACGTCCTCTTCCCCAGGATTCCCGAAAGTTGAGCCAGCCGACCGAGACGAGCCCCTCGCTGCTCCGCCTGTGTGGCTTCCGAGTGGCATGCACAACTGGCGACTTGGGCGAACCGGCCAGCCGTGGCGACGTCTCTAATTAATTGTAATATGAAATGGTAAGTCTTACCGCTCGCGCCATCATCGTATCATCTGGCCGGCACCCGAGCGTGAATGACGGCATAATTTCATAAACTGATCGAGCACAGAGTTTAGCTTTCCGCAGCCGGAGCGTGGTTACATCACGGATGATTGGTGTTTATAGATTTCTGGTGCACAATAAGCTATTGGACTATAACACTGATATCAGAGGATACACACAAAAACAGATGTAAAAGATAGGTTTTCTGGCTCAAATTCATCATACATGGCTTTGAATCTTGTTTGTGAATGTTGTTCAGCGGCATCGCACATTCTTCGTCTGTGGTTCTCATTCATTTTCAAACTGAATTTTCAATGTGCATTATGTTGCCAATGCAGACATTGGAGTGTGTTCGCCAACAATCCGAATTTGAAAGAGCATCAATCAATTACACCAACCAATTGCCATTCAGATCGGCACACATTGAATCGATTTACCACTCTGCGCATTCAAAACACTTTGGGGTGGATCGAAATGACCAAACGTAAACAGAAATTTACAATGAAAACAGATTTCAAATGGACATGTTTAACGTTTTCTTTGAGTTCCCTAAAAATGCATTCATTTGCATTTTAATTTTCATTTCAAGGTGTCTTTTTGAGTTTCCATCACTTTAAGAGATAGACTAAGATATCAAACTGATGTCGTAGATTTCTTACTAATCTAACCTTTTTATGTTCATACTTCATGAAGACATTACTGGTCTCTCTACGGTGGAACACGGAAGAATGTAATAAGTCTGTGTTGCTCATACATGTTGCATGGTCTGCCGCCATAGATGTACCAATTGGACTCATGAATTCTAGCTTGCTTGATCATAAATCGTCTTGGAATCAAGTAAATGTCTTCCATTTCTATGGCTATCATGTCTATGGCTATCATGCCCAGCACCCATGGTGCTTGGCATATCGATGTAAATGTTACTTGGCATATCGATGTAAATGTTACGGCATGTGTGATGTGTACAATTAGTTGGAGCATTTGTTGAATCGTTCGAGCTTGATGACATCAATGCCTTCTGCTCAATCGCCTTATGGACGGCTTGATTCCTGGCGTACCTAAAAACTTCAGATTATCTCGGAAGGTGTCTTGAGTGGTTACAAAACACTGTCGGTGTCGGTTAAATTAGGGATTAATGAAGCATGCATGTGTCTCAATGTACAAGAACCTTTCTCTTCAACTAACGTCTTTGTATTCCAGCGCCACAGCGCCGAAAATCTAATTTGTCATCCTTGGATTCCCGTGATCATTATATTTAATGCTCTGGGGTCGATCAAGGCTTGTTCCGATTTGAGCGATTTTAATCTGTAAGTACGGTTTTAGATAAGTAAAGTTAGTAAAGTATACCGGTAGTTTTTGTAAATCATTATGGTCAGCTCACACTTGTGCCCAAATTGTAGCATGCATCACTCCAATTAGGAAAACCTCTGAGGCAATTTAGACCGGCAGGTTTGTAATATGCTGGGAGCTGAGTTACACGATTTAAATTATGTTGGACATCCCTATCCCCCACTCGTTAATTTTGAAAACACATCCCTCTTCACGAGGCGTTGAAATCGCAGTGTCTCCTCAGTCACCCCAATCACGGAACACAGACTAAACACCCGCCTCTCCCCCTCTCGTCTCGCCGTCTCTCGCCCACGTGACCTCCCTCCTCTGCATACGTTTTCATGGGGAGTTCTATCTCCCAAAGTCTTTTGATTAAACAGACAAAATCCTCCCCGTGACTGCGCACATTGTACAAGCTCACCCCTCGTCCCGTTCCACATCTCGCGTCTACGGCACAAATCAAGGAGACTGCCGCAACTTGTGTAAATTAAAATTGTGACATGCGGACACTTATGACAGCTCAATTATGCCAATGATAGATGCAGTCGCGCTTAAGAGATAAGGCAATTGAATCACCAAATGTGAAAGTAAGCCATGCGTTTCAGGAGACAGCATATGAATAATAAACACACCATTGGGTGAGACAAACAGGTAAATATATAAATAGCCCCCTTTTTTTTCTTTGCAAAGGCGCTTGACGTGATGGTGCATTATTGTGATTTATCGGTCCTGGCAATTCTGCCGAAACAAAGCAGGATAAGTGGTAAAATGTTTTGACTTCAGGGCTCTGACTGTTTGAGTTTGCGTTTTTGTGCGCGAACCTCAGAAAATGTGTGAGATGGGTTTTGGCGGAGACGCAAGATCTGGAATTACGCGCAAGCGGTCGAGTTTGTTTTCAATCAATCAAGGTAAAAGGCTAGGGGAAAAATCCTTGTTTGTATAGAATCTAAAACCCTCGAGTGTTCCCCTGGCCGAAATCTGTGAAAGTGAGGCTTTCAGAGATTTTGTTTGATTAAATCTTTGCACTCTCAGGAGCGCGGAAGGTTTTAAAGGAACCGGTCATACCACATCCGCAGAAAATTATAGTTAATAGCGGTTATGGAACTTCATAACCGAAAAAGGATGAAGATGAGTATTAAAGCTTTTGTGCCAAGATTTTTCAAAAATGAAAACCATAGAATATCATATAACAGAAAGAGCGCATTTTTAATCCATATGCTTATATGTACTGGTTCAGCAAAGGGATGTGTACCTAAGTTCTGAAACTGGGTGGCACAAACTTTCCTTTGGAATATTAGTATTATTAAATTTTGTTCGTTGTTAGACACGCGAAAACCAGTCAAAATAAGACTTTTAGTCAGGAGTAATCGTGTAAAATACACTTCATCTTTATTGAGTATGTGCCATTTTTCAGTTACTCTTTTTCAGTTCGTATAGAAAGGGCTCTTGCTTTCATGTAACAATTAATTTGGCAATATGGGGAAAATGGACATCAAAGGTGAAATTCTGATAGAACATATTGATCCATTGGGCAATGCTCTCTTAAAGTTTTGGTGACATGATTCGTTTTGTCAGGTTGGATTATATATAAGAGTCCCTTTCAACAATACAAACAATACAAAGAAATTGAGCTGGTTTGGGTTAGGGTGGGGGCTGTCACCGTGGACACTGTTTCACGAGACTATGTGAAATTTAGGGGCATAAAAGTGTGCCATATAGCACATGCACACGCCCACATACAGTGTCTTACAAGTTCCCTCAGATTTCTCAATGGGGGAAAGCTTCAAACAAGCTGACTCTATATCTTCGTTCTTGGCATCAAAATGAAATGTAAGGCTGTTTTCACCGCTAACTGCAGCTCCATGAATTTGGTGCTGGTGCCTAGGGCAAAGTATGAGGCATCCAGCATCTGGCCCTTGGCGGTGTGGCTGAGGATTGAGAGGCTTGGGGGATAAAATTTGGAGAGGAAGTTGGTCAAAGACCGAGGAAGTGAATGCTGAGAATCATCCGCTGAAGAAGAGATCTACTGGATAACGCGTTGGTTAATATACATGTAAATAAGGAGTAAACATGGTCCAGATTACAGTTTACTGTTTAACATCAAGACGAAGAGAAAAGGGAGAGATTAAAGATATAAGAGCTGACGAGGGCATGATGAAGGCTGGGTCGAGGGGGTGAAGTTGGAAGAAGAGCTGAGAGAGATGAGAGAATTAAAATGATCAGATTCATGGCTAAGGACAAAGAGGAACGGAGTGAGTTCCATGTACATGGACAAAAAAATTACCAGTGTAAATGTTTGGCCAGTGAGGATATTTTGAGCTTTAAGCGCGGAGCCCTAACGGCGTGGGGTCCCGGAAATTTTGGGGTTCAAGATGCTCTGAGGCAATTTCTGGTAACTTTAACAATTTTTAGCAAATGCTTTTGCCAGATTTGGTTGATTATTATAATAATGTTTTCTTTGAACATTTTGTTAAAGTTTGGAATCATTTTGTTTGTCAATCCCACTTTTTCACCACAGGAGGAAAGATCTGGCCTTTACATAAATAAACAGCTAATCTGGAATATGAATCAATTACAGGCCTATTCACCCAACTTTTTATTTAGGGTGCTGAAGAAAAGTGAGGGGCCAAACGATACGACATCCCACACTTTGGAAAGTGTGGTGAAATGTTCCCTGTCCCCCACTTATTGGCGCCCATGACCCTGCCCCTTTCTTTTCTTTACATCAGTGTGACTCATAAAATCTTAATCTCGCAAAAACCAGGGGGTTTACCTTGGAAAGGGCGACAGAGGCCCCATATGCCCCCCCCCGTCGCCGACTGTCGTTTTGATGATCCTGACTAGGTCCTCTATCTAACACACCTCACCGGATCATCACCCACGAGTCTCTTTATAACACAGTGATTATTAACAACATCAATCAAGCCGGCGCTCAAATATCAACAACACCGTTCACACTTCGCTGGCGAGAGTGATACATTTGTGTTCTTCCCGAACTTGAAGCTTTATCTAGGCCCCTTCGACTCTCAGATCTTAATTAAAAACTGACAAACACGCCGAATAAAACAGGAGAAATCGGTGGAAACGTGAAGCATCAATTACCGTCACGGCAAATGGGACCTGACAATGATATTAATCGGAATGTATCGGTGATGTTATTCCACACCCCTTGGCGTCTCGCACCGGTAGCCTTTGCGACCGCTCCCAAGATTTTGCAGCATTCTCGATATCTTAATTAAAAAACAGAGAGGGGACATCACTCGTAACATGAGACCGACGATTGACGACAGTCTGTCCAGACGAGAAATTACACACCTCACCTTTATCTCATCTTGCGACAATGGTAGTTGTGGGGTCGATTTTCATGTTGAAGTCGTGTACCCAAACTTTGCCCTTCTGTGTTTTGAACAAGGATTTTTATCGAGCTGAATCGCTACCAGGAAGGTACCCTGCCAATTCGTTGGTGTTTATGCAACAAGAAACAGATCGTAGACCGATGAGCAAGTTATCTTGTCACTTGCATGGAACCGCGTAACAAGGCGCCCCTTTCAATAGACATGGGGGCTTGTTGGCTCCAGATGGCTCCGTCGAATTTCAAAACATGCGCCAAACTTTGAGATTGACAAAATACTTCTGCAAGCTCCGTCTCCGTCTCCCCCCCCCCCAAAAAAGAAATTTTAACCATTGGTTAGATTCTTCTGAGCGCGATTGGCTGTAGCACTGACAGAGTAGATATGTTATGTAGGTATTGCGTTTGAGTAAAAAATCAAGCTTATGCACATTGGTGTCCCCTGTCACCTTACCTGTTTGCTCTGATATTCGACCTTTCCCTTTTTCGGCAAACAAGAGAAACCTTCCCTTGTACAGACTAATCCAATTAGACGCCATAACTGCGGAGGCTCCGCACACAAACGAACTTACTTCAGCTTGACACGCGCGGCATTTGGCAAATCACTGCACCCTGTTGGTCGAAGACGCATGTAACGCGCGCGTGTAACCTGTCCAAGGGCGTTATGCAACCGCAGTGATGGCTTCTAATTATGGATGTCGAATGACACTATGGCACTATGAGATCAGGCGCGGATCCGAGGGGGCTGTTCTGACGCAAAAATATTATATAACAGTAAACTATTATATAATATTATAGTGAGCTATTATATAATAGTGATAATAAAAAATATGACATCCTAATGCGCGTATTAAGGTAAGCACAACAAGGTATAATGCATTATTTGTCCACATGTCCACATTTGTCCACAACCATCGGACATAGAAAAATCTGACGGGTCTGTCCCTCTTTGGAAACATTCCCGGATCCCAGCCCCGGAGATATCTGTCTCCATCGCATCGGATGTTCATTACTTGCTCCTCAAGATACACTAGGTCAAAGCCATCTTCGGTTGAAATAGATACAACAGATAACACGATGAAAAGCATACAACAGAAAACTAACACCTACAATGACTGAGCCAGAGAAAAAGGTTCACTGGAAAAGTGAACACCATGTTAGCAAACTTGACAAATCTCCGCTAACTAATGTCACTTCATGCATGCCGACACTTAAAGATTTAATGGATGTGATTAAAATGATTTTACAAATGACAATGACTCTGTTTGAATGACCTTATAACCAAAATGCTCATATGCTTTGTGCATTTTGACAATCACTTTGGAAGTGATACAACGGACCTTATGGGGTTGGTTAGCTCTCCCAAATTTTCATTCCACCCTCCCTGCACAGCCCCCCCCCGAAAACTTTGACAAAGGAGGTATCGAGATGGTCTACCTCTATATTTTTAAATAAATCTTAGTGAAAATATTTTTCTCAGCATTTTCATTTCACCTGTAATTTTTTTTTAATTCGTAAAATTAAATAAATGTTTTGATAATCACCTTCTCTAAATTTTGATAACGACGATGCTTTGTCCCTCAAAGGAAAACATCAATATATTTTTTGTGTGAATATTTTTACACTCTCAAGTCTGACCTGTCTGGGTCTTTGTAAGGTTTTTTCGTCAAAATGTGAGTACTTTTTTTTGGAAAAACATAATGTCACAAGGCGCCAAGGTGCATTAGATTGCTCGGTGGAGAGCCACTCATAACGGGGAAAATACCTGGTACGCTAGGGGGGACAATGTATATCGTCGTTCAATTACATTCTGGAGTTGTTCTGAACGATAACTACGATGGAGAGTCGCGCTACACATCTGACTCCACAAGTGCGGGTCTCCGGGGCGTTTTGGTTAAGCAGACACACGTGTGATGGGGGCTTGGCATTACAACGTTGAGAGCCAGGATTTTGTGCCCGATTGCTCACGTGGACAGCATGGGTGCCAAGGGACGACGGACGACGCGTCCAAGGACTATCCGACTGACGACGAACGGAGATGACAGGTTGAGCTTTTACTTTGTTCTCCGTCTGCGACGGCTTACCGACATTTCACGACATCGTCTGTATTTATTACAATCAACTCAGACCTCTCAACGATGGATGAGCTGACCTGACCGCGACGAGGTAGGCGCACTTCATCACCGTTTCCTCCTGTGGGTTATTCCCTTATTCTTTCCTGGGCCTTTTTGAACATTCGTTATGACAATGTAACCATTGAATCTCCTGAATAACATTGAACACAAAATGGTTCCACCGTGCATTTCTTTCATGCAGTCGTTTAATCTTCTGTTATCTTCGGGCAATGGATGAATGGATGCCTTTGTAGTCATAGGTAGGTTCTTTTCGCTAATTCGTCATCCTCAGTTCCGTCGTCATCCTGGCAGAGTGGTGCCGCAAAGTTCAAACCTCGTCACTAGTCCTTTCCTTTCGTTTGGAGGAGGGCGCCCTCTGCACCTAACAAGCCCCTGGAAAAGACCGTGTTCACGTGGAAGCCTTTTTTATCATATTCCCCTAATGTGTTTCATAAATTGCACACTGTCTATTAAGCAGGCACCAGACTGTTGTGTAATTACTGTGCATTCCAAGCTTCTGAACCAGGCTTAGAACACCAAAGTATACTTGTGTATGTTAAAGTCATGAATTTGAAATCATTCATCGGAGGTACTAACTTGTCATGAAATTTGATATTAGTGCATTCATTTCTACTCTAGACTCAAACATTCGGAAATAAAGATTTAACCTCGCAACCAAATTAATTATGGCCGACTCATGAATAAAGTCTGTTGCCCTCCGTCCAGAGGTCAACGGCAAAGTCTGGACACAGCTGCCGATCACAAGGGTAGATTATTGGAAGGCTACGATTGTGACCGTGGTGGTCTCTTGGTGTGACCTATCGTTTTACTTGTCAAGTTTCTTATAATAGGCGATTCGCTGTCTTTCATGAACCCAGAAAGCACTTTTTAATTTACAATTTAATTTGTAATCAACAAGTGGTATAGTAACTTGCGGGTCAATGGCCTGCTCTCACTCTAAATGATGCTGCCATTTCTGGCCCCGTGTGCTCATGCACGTCTGTGATGGGGTGTGTAGTGAATAGACACTTAATTTTATATGTTGGGGAAATTCAATAAACCAGTCAAACTTTCTGTTTGCTGATACTTGTTCCGGGTATATATAAACCCAGCCACACGGCTCGAATGAAACCCTGTCAGCCTACTACACGGTCAACTGATTTTGTTGACAAGTTAAAGTAATCACTAAATTGGCCGTTCGCATTTCTCGATTTAATTTAATAACTAGAAATTACCGAACTCGCGAGGTCTTTTGAAGGCCAGGGGAATGAGCTGTCGCGTATTAGTAACGGTGGTGGATCGCCAAAGGAACGGTTAATATAGAGAAGAAAACATCGCACGTACTTGGGATCCCATGCATCAAAGGGCACCCTGTGCCTTTGTGACGGCGTGCCTTTCAGTAGCGGTAATTCGGAAGATCAGTCACTGGCTGAAGGTGTCTCAGGCTGGCTTTTATCTAGAGCACCTGAGCCGCTAAACACACACCCGGAGTTCACTCAAATCAGACACAAGGGAACGTGCGAAAAGTAAATAGGCGGTCCAATTATAATCGTTGAACAGCCCTCATTCGTCACCCGGGTGTCAACTTGAAGAATTGCATTAACAGCACCGGCTCTCTGTGGGTTCTTTCTCCCATTTTTTTTTTCCACAGCACCAAATTGAGCTGGATTTTCCCCCAAACGGGCTTCGTACCACGCAATTATTATTGACAAACAAGGATGCCGTTGACACTATGTGTAGGACGCATGATCGGTCAGTATGGACATCAATTGCAATTACTTAAGTTAAGCCGACACAAGCGTAATTTTGAAGAGAAAGTTCAGTGGAGTTCATACCTTGTTACCCACCACCACCCTCTCTGACCCCCACCGACCGGCCAATAGCCCCAAGGTTGTTAGCATGGGATTAGTTCATCATAATTGCCATGATATAACGCTGCCTTGCCGTTAACCACCATGCATGTCAAGATTATGTTCAACATGATGTGTGTGGGGAATTCATCCGGTTGCCATCACGCAACCTGCAACGTCTTGTCATCACTAGCTTGCGATTGTTCGTACTTGTCAAAGTATCCAAGTGTAGTCATCTCATATTTTGTTTATTTATGGAAGATAATCCTGTCGGGGTTAAAACTTCCCATTTGTCTTCTGATGTTACAAGCTGCGCCTAATGAAAAACAAACAAGAAAGAAATATCCGTTTCGCTTTTTCCTGGTGGGGGTTTGTTTTACACAAGCAATGAAGGCGCGCAACGAGCAATCACATAAGATGCTACATACCGAAATTTGGCACCAAAATGTCTTCCACCTACAGTCATGCAAGTGGACACTTAATGGTTATTCGTTTATGGACGAGTGTCCTAGTTAGTTCCACATTTCAAACTCTGAGACGGCGCTAGCCTCCGTTACATCACGGACTGGAGGGTACGTGACGTCCAAACCACGTGCAAGAATTTTGCCACACTGCAAATTTAACCCTACTAAGCACTCAAATCTCAACGACTTGTGAAGAACGCTCCTTGAGTTCAGAAATGAATATGCCCCCAAAATCCCTGAACGACCAGACAACAATAAGATGAAGCTGTGGACGATATGCTGCTCTGTGAAACTACGAAGATTCTGTATGTCCACTTCAGAAAGTTCAAAACATAAAACACCGAGAGAGTTTGATATTCTAATGCTGGTGTGCGACATAAGCGTATCCAGATATTGATTGAGAGGTAGCTCATATTGATTGAGAGGTAGTTTTTTTATCCTTACTGACCTCTGTACATTAGCAAAATATACGACGGTGTCATCCATGACGTCATGAATGAGTCATGAAGCAAAATTCGCTGTTGACAAATTAAAACATTTCCTCTTTCCTTTTTCTGTAACAATCCAAGTATATAGTTACAATGTGTAAACATATAGTTACGGTGTGAATCCTAACGAATTTTCTGTCAAATAAAATGCTAATCTCGCCCTAGGGGTGCCCTCCCCTATCCCTCCAGATGCAAAGATGGCTGACCCTGTTTTTATGTTGCTGCAACCTCCTCACAAGATTCTTCAAATTTAATCCCCTCAGAAGTGGAAAATAAATAAAACATGAAAAATCACATAGAATAAACTTTTAAAGCAAAGTTGGGCTTACAATGTCGTAAGACAAATTCTCTGCGAATGAACCGCATTATAATAAATCACCAGCATATACATTGGAAGGCTAGATTCTCCGTCATCCGGATTATGCATGTGCTTGGCCGGCCGATTTGTCTCGCGCTCCCGGTGCCTCGTCCCTAAGTGCCATCCATCATGTGTTCCTGCCTCCAAAAGACGCGCACTACGTGGTGGAAGGCCTTGTTGTTTACCGATCGCCACCTAATTGACTGTTGGACGCATTAGTTTAAAAAGTCCCAACTTTTCCCCTTTACGGTAGTGAGGAGGATGGAGTTGATGATGGAGGGGTGCTGGCGACACGCGAGGCTCGGACGGAAGAGGCGGCGCGGTGCCATCAGAGTGAACCCCATTTTCCCCCGGGAATATTAACACATATTTTGTCACAATATCGACTTCAAAGAAAACATAAAACAGAACAATAGGTTGGTAGAAACCTCTCAAACAGTATATTTAATAGCCACATTCGGTACCGTAGCTCAAATACCACACCCAATTTACCGCCCCCCCCCCAGGAAAAATTGTTTCCGTCTGCAAGCATTTTCAAATCAACCCCCACGGCACCTTAATCTTCTATGTACACCTTCGATATTTCTTCACCCATCTTCGAAATATAGTTTTAAGCATCTGTTGAATGCCGAGCAAACCACATGTATCTAAAGTTGATTTTTCCCCCTCTAAGTGACCGGCAAGGGTGTTCGTTATTTGTACCCACTGAACGAGACAGCATCGACCGAATCCGGAAACCATGCCAACCGTGTCCAAATGTCTGGGCTGCAGCTTGGATTTACACACGACTGTATTGGAAGTGCCTGTTTTTCGAACGAGGCTTGACATATAGATTCTGTGAGTAACTGCGCCCCCAGCGGGAAAAATACAGACTATCACGGGTTCTCGTTCTAACCACTCCATCCAAACGCGCGCCGGTGATGTTAAGTATAATATATAGTTTTTATTTTTTTTTCGGTGATGGCATTTTGTTCGAACGGTGACGCAGGTTAACACTTCCACATGCGCATATGACGCCGTGTACCTCCTCTTGTGAAAGAACTGAGCCGTTAGGGGCCTAGGTATGGGCGCCAAATCAGAGAGCACTTGAAAGGTATCAACAGACCTCAGGTGAAAATGCTCTGCACAGATTTAGCCCGCGCAGTTCAAATGCACCGTAACCTTCATAGACTGCACTGACTCGGTTCTCTCTTATTGTAAGTAAAAGAAACATTTCAAGCTTTCTTTGGACCCATTTTTCAACCCTTCAACAACCTGGTTCCTTTCCCTTGGGGCAAATTGTGTTACATGACTGAATTTGAGTTTTACCGCGGCGTCTGTTACTTGTTGCCGGAGTCACATTTTCAGGCGTTTAAATTACGAGAGCAAAAACAAAACGGGACGTCAAATTACGGGTCAGAGAAAAACTGCGGCCACTGAAACTCCAGGCCTTACTCGTGAGAAGAAAAGACGTCTGGTTTGGATGAAATTAATTTGGGTAATTGGTCGTGGCGGGTGAACGAAATTGAACAATTAAATGGCACCGTGTGTCGTCCAGAGCCATATATTACCGCCATGTCATGTTACATGTACGTGAAACCAAATTCTGCCAATGTGATGTTAACCACGACACCGCCAAGGATCAATTTGAAACCAGAATATCTGACGGGCTTGGCTGGTCGTTGTTGTGTTGACATACATGCACTGGCTTGTTGACTTGTTTATTGTCGCACAAGGTGAGTATAGCTATGCTATAATAAGATCACCACACTTGGCCTAAGTGCTATATTGCGCCTGGGTCCGCCCACCCTAGTCCGTGATTGACAGCCCCTTCTGTCTACGTACACGCTCAACCGAACACCACGGGGAGCCGGCCGCTTTATCAACAAGCGCGCCCGCCTACATTGGTGGGCCCCGTGATGCGATCTCGTCAGTTGAACGCGCCATTGGTACAGTATCTTTTGCCTCATTTGGCTGGCTGAGAAGTTCGAGCAGTGCCCCGCTGACCATGCGGCCCGGCCAACTGGTTGGTTAAGTACCCGATCACCTACAGCCTCCTGAAACTTGAAAAAAAGAGGGGGCGACGAGGCAAGATGCGGTTGTTGTGAGAGTTCTTGCGGCGGTCTGATGCCTGTTTGACGACCCTCAGTCCTTCTCTAAAAAATGTCACGACAAACTTGCATTTGAGGAGGAAAGCTGCCGAGCTGTGCATTTTGCCTACTCGACTAAAATGAGCCAGACATCTTTGTGCACTGAGCCCAATACGCTCATCCTAAAGCAGGGCTGTTAACAAATCTGTAGGTCAGCAGAATTTCTCAGGGAAGGCTTCTGAGAATTGACTCCTTTTTGCCAACGTGCTTGTAACTTGCGAGATTTCGCCCCTGTTGTTTGCTCAAGGAGTTTGAAGTCATGCCTCGGCCGGCAAGGAGCACGTACAGCGACGCAAAGCCGCCGTATTCCTACATCTCCCTCACGGCGATGGCGATACAGAACTCGGCCGAGAAGATGCTGCCGCTCAGCGACATCTACAAGTTCATCATGGACCGCTTCCCCTACTATCGCAAGAACACCCAGCGCTGGCAGAACTCGCTCCGCCACAACCTGTCCTTCAACGACTGCTTCATCAAGATCCCGCGCCGTCCCGACCGCCCGGGGAAGGGCAGCTATTGGGCCTTACACCCTCTCAGCGCCGACATGTTCGAGAACGGCAGCTTCCTGCGACGCCGTAAGAGATTCAAATCTCCCAGGATCACCGCCATCGACCACAATCTTCAGATCAAGCAAATCGACTCGGCTAAGATCTTCCAAGAGCAAGCGAAGATTGGACTGCCACCTTTCGCTGCTTTGGGCTCGCTGTCACCGTATGCCGTTCCAGTACCGAGCATGGCCATGACTTGCTGCACGGCCAGCTCGCCCACCTACCCGTCCAAGCACAATTTCATCCCCTCCACAAGCCCGACCATGAAGCAAGCTTTCACAATCGAGAATATAATCTCGCCGGACTTCAAGCCCTCTGCCGCCAAGCCGGGACCACAGGCGATCAAAGTCGCCACGGCCGTCCAGCCGGCCTTATCCGCCACGACGTGTAGCTCGACCCTGCCGAGTCCAACATTCACGAGCAAGGGGGCCTGGACCTCGATCGCTTCGGCGGCCAGTCGCTGCGCTGCACCCCTGTCACCGGAGGAGCGGGCTTACTTGAGTGAGTACACAGCCCACTGCCGGACGATCCTTCCGCCCTCTTTCCCACCGACTCCGGCGTTTCCCCTGCCGATCAAACCCACGGTGCACGGGTTAGGCGTCACCTCTCACACTGGTGCTGTACTCCCCTCACTGTCCACCTCTGGGCCCATCGTGCACGATGGTACACTACTTTCCAAGTGCAATAGGCCCACGCTTGTATAGTTGTGAATCGTAACTCATTCCTTCAAGTCTAGCTACACCGACAGCACAAAAATCAGACAATAGCCGAAGCTGTGGCATGCAAGACTGCTGGGAGTTTGTTTTATGGGACCAAACATCTAACGGAGCACCTTGGGTAAAGGTGTGTACCTAGACGGTATCTTTTATCTCAATTTAACAGGACTTTCATTCATGTGCTTTTGTCGTGTGCCTTGATTCATAATCTCTGACAATTCAATATTTGTTGTATGGTTCCCTTTGTCGAAAACAAATTGAATTTGCTGATCAGTCACCGTGTTGCGCTCTCAGACTTATGAATTTGTTCAGAGCTCAATTATAATCTAAGCTGACATGGAATATGTCGCATTGTGTGCCGCAGTTAGGCAAAGGTAATGGCGTAGTTATAAATATACGCATAGACAGCACAAGGCTCCCAAAGATACATGGTAAAGCTTACCAACCAAAATGTTCACTCAAAGTATTTGATACAAAGAGAACGAAACACGAAACATATTCATTGCTGCATTGTTTTGGTCTTGGAGCTGTTTTCGTGAAAGAACGGCACATGAAATGTAACTTTGTAAATCATGACCTCATCTGCAGCTTGACAAAAAGAATATCCACAGTTATACAGCTCGTAATGTTTGCATCCAGAACTTGGAAAAGTAAATCCGAATTATCTTTTCAAAGAATGGCTCGCTGGAGAGATGAAAACTTATATCATCGGAGGAGAAGGACATACACTTCAAACCGAATGTTTTCTAGCCTTGGTGGCAGGATTACTGAAATGTATCTGACCTGCTGGGAGACATGCCCAAACATTTTCTCACATGTTGCTGAAAACAAATGTACACAAAATGTGCGAAAAGTCGAACAAAGTCAAAAAGTGCAAAGTTGCGAAGAAAATCATGACTTGTTGTTTTTAGATAAATAAAGGGGTCGAATCTTCGGATTAGATTTACAACTGTTTACTGAAAGATTGTATCCCTCAAATGTAGCATGTATTTGGATAATTGCCAAATATCGCACGTTTTCATCTACTCGACTAATTGTGCAACATGATCTGTACTTGGTATCTCTCAATTTGTTTATTGAATCATCTCTTGTATATTTGACAAAGAATTGTAAATAATATTAACTTCAGCCAATTGTACATAAAAAAAAACTCGTGCATAACGATGCGACAGAAACAATAATGATGTTTATATCCGAATTTCCCTTCGAAGTTTATTTTTTGATTGATTTTCCCACCGAATTCATCTTCATTGGTGTCACGTGACAATTAGCTTTGGTGAAACAACATTTTTGAGAGCGCTATCACCACAAGCTGACCAATGGGTGATTATTTAGTTTAGTGCTATCTTTGATTTGTTAAACATCATTAAGTACGTCTTGCTTGATTGGTTCATAGGAAGATGTCAGCTTTTAAAATCTGTCTTGAATGTTCATCATCAAAGGTTTGGCAGAACTTTGCTTTGTGAGTGGCCAAAGCCTCGATGATTTGGTTTCAGCTAGAGAGCATGCACTGCAGTAAACGTTTAAAAATTGTCATTTTGATAATGCGTATCACGAATCTGTAGTTTCGTTTTCAATTGGAACGGTCCACTTTTGGAGAGATATCACATTAAACGTTTCACAGATTTTTGCGGCTTTTTAAATTTCTTGCTCAAGACAAAAGTCAGTAAATAGACAATCGGAAGTGTAGGGAAGGCTAACATTTAGAATTAACTTTTAAAACTCGCCCCAAAATAAAGTTGGGAAAGACGAGCATGTTCCACATCCTCGCTCATGATCATGTAGCACGTTATTGGTTGTGTCTGGTGTTGTAGTTTGAGAGATCTCTACTGCCATTTCATCTTACTATTAACATAATCGTTACTGCCAAAGCTTGCCCAAGATGGTAACTAATTTCACAGAGGTACAGCTGTACGAACGCGTTGCATGCATGCAGTGCGACTAAACCATGCTGAGAATGACATTCACTCGGTCATGATGGGACAGAGGAAGAATGTGTGATATTTCAATTCACATTGGGCCAAGTCTTGGTGAAAATAAAGGTGAAGAGGTTCTGTACACAGACACCAAGGGGGCCTGGGCTATGCCTTGTGCTTACAACGACAATGTTTGATGGAGGTGTCCAGAAATAACTAACCATTCTGCGCCACTAAAGAGCTTGGTTGTTGGTGTGAAAATCTCCCGTCAAGGAATAATTTTGGTCCCAGTGCTGCTGCCAAATCGGGAAGAAAATTCTTTTTTTTTTTTAATTCGTATGGGGGATAAGTAAATAATAGATGTTGTCTCTTTTGTCTGAACTATTTCTAAGCTCTCTTTAGTTTACAAAGTGTTTTCCGTGGTTGGTTATTTTTGCTGTACTTCAAGCTTCACACTGCACGAACTGTAGCAACAGTTTGCGGTTACAGTGTTTGGGTCGGGGTTTCAAACTGGTCTCCCCTTTTATTTGCAGTTTTTTTCCAATTAGAAACAGTTTCAAATCCCATTTGAATAGTTTGGTGGAGTAAGTATAAATCGAACGTCATTAGTAATTGAGGAGTCCATTATACAAGGCTATATACCTCCGCTTGTAATTACAACAACATTATACATTTGATGACAACTGGAAAGATTTGGTTGCGAGTTATACAGACTTTCAATGATGTTCTGGTATTTCTTTTTAGCAGGAGTATTCAGGTAAATTAATCGAATGTATACATCAGATTCTGGCCGTCAGGCTATTCTCTTGTTCAGTTTCAAAATAACAAAGGCAGAATATGTCACACTTTACGAAAATTGTTCCGTAAGTGTAATTAATATCATTATTGAATTCGATATTAGATTGGGAACACCATAGACGCTCTGAGAAACGTTTGTTGCTCGTAGCATTCATATATTTTTGACCAACGAAACCCTGCCGAAAAGCTATTGTGTATTTTAGGCATGGATCAAGGTGTCAAATCAAATATTTAAATTTTCATTGATGTTGGGTCCGGTTCCATGTAATGTGTAATATGAAACTAAAGTGTACAAAGGTTCTGAGGGGATTAACAGAAATCGCCCGTGGCGCCGGAACAGAAGTGAATGATTGAAAATTAAAAAAAAAAAATCACCGTTCATTTTAGTTGTTGAGTTGAATGGAGTACAAAATGAATGAATCTGTTAACTATAAGCTCACTTTCGAGAGAGACTTCAACTTAGCATGGATTCTGCTTCGGAACTTTCCTCCAAATCGTGACGATAAGAAATCGACCAAACTGTCTGACATCTGCTGCAGATTTGGTCATTTAATTTAAAGAGCGGCAAGTCCTTTCAACCAGAAAGTATAACCCGAAACCGGAGAAATCATTTTGGAATCTGTTTCTCCTACTGTACGTTCGATGATGTCTTAAATCGGCTGGGTGGTATCCTCCTACGAGAGGTAAATGGTCCAATACGGACGCCAAATACTTTTCACAGCTTTAGATTTTGGAATAATGATTGCCAATTTTATGTGTCATATTCTTGTCAGAAGGCACACATGAAAAATACAGTTGTTGAATATTTGAGGGCGTCATAACAGCCAATTTCCCCCTTTTTCACGTGTCCAGAGGAAGACAGGAGTCTCACGTGCATGCGCAAACAGATGTAAAGGAAACTCGAATAAAATGAGTTCTTTATGCATACGTACACTGAGGATCGATCCAATCGTGCGATCAAGTACCACAATGAAGACTTCGAATGTCCCACTCATAGCCCTGCAGTGCGGTGCCATATTATGATATGTTTTGTGAGAATTTTGCGGAGAACTGGAGAGACGTCGAGCCTGCACGGGCCCTTGGGCCCACTGTTAACTGTTCCAAATGACATGCGAATACAAAAAAATGTCACTGTGGTGACTGACGGACAGGCTGCCAAAAGAAATTCAAAAAGAATTTCAGTTCTCTTGTAAACAGTGTGTGTCAGAACTGTCCAGATAAGCAGATAACGAATAAAATTTCAGAGGTTTTTAAGCCAAAGAATGTGGTCAGCACAACTGATAACAATTATTTCAGATAACTTTCATTTCGCAAATGAAGAGCTGTTTTTTTTTACGAGCACTGGAGTCACGTTTTCTTGTGGTAGGCCGATCGTGTCCCAGGCTCTCCTCAGATTCAGCTCCCTCGAAAAAGTATTCTGAGTACATGACATTCCATGCAACTAATGGTACCCCAAACGAGTGCTTACATGCTTTGAGTTCAGCAGTTGAAATGTATTCGGTGATAAAATGTTTCATTTAAATTGGAGATAAATTGTCGCAGATACATGTTGAGGTGATTATCATCTGCTGTCTTTGAGCCGTCACCAAATTAACACCCGGGCTAACTTAAACAGAAGCCAAAAGACCGGTTCCTACTTGGCGCGAAAGCAAACGCAATTTTATGAGGTCACAGTAGATACTGGCGCCTATATAGCTCAAATTCACAAAACCTGAACACATTTCAGCTTGGAGCGAATTTCGCTGTCAAGGCTTCGTGACGTCATATTTGCTTCGTTTTGACATTCGCCTGAAGAATGAACCAGCCTTGATACTCCGTGATACTAACACAGCTGTTGACATTATTTTTTAAAATCAATTATTTTTGAAATAGTTTTGTCATTCTCCGAAGTAAATAAGTGTCTCATAAGTGCTGTTGTCATGTACAAACGGTATTTTTGTCCCCATTTCCTGTAATTCCAGCTGCCAAGGTTGCCTCCACACACGGAGAATCTTGGGCTGCACCTGCACCAGAGAACTACGAATTCCAGTCAAAAACAGAAATTAGGTCTTTGTTGTTTCTAGGCTTGTAGATTAGGCATGCGCACAAAAGCATAAACCAGAAAAATGGATATCTGTAAAATAGAGGAAAATCTTGCGCAAGTTATCAAAATCCGAGGGAAGGTATTGTAACTGAAGTTTGAAAACACTTGAAAAGGGTCGAGATTTTCCAAGAAAACATCACGTGCACACTTCTTACTTTAGTCTGGAAGGTGAAACCTTACTGTTGCGTCGGTTATTTTCTAACTATTCAAAATTCTTTGAACCCTTTGACGCTTCATAAAATCAGAGCTTTCCGTGGAACACTTGTTATTCAATCACAATGGTAAACTGCAGCAGCCGTGCGTCATCCAATTGTTCTGTCATTATTTACTGACAACTTTTCCGCCGTCTAAAGTCAATTTCCCCGCACGATTTTAATTTAATTTATTGACTCAAATGTCATCTTCCCTCAATAATCCGGAGCCCCCTGGAGCGTGCAGCGCACAGCTGACATCCAACCGAACCAGCAGCGGTCTCGCCGGCGGAGCAATATCTCGGTAAACCAACCGTTACTGACATCGGGATGGGATTCGCCTGGATGTGAGGTGCACCGCGGCCGCGCGAGAGCGCTCAACCGGGTCTTATTGGCCCTGTGCTCCCCTCCCGCAGCCAAACCAATGTCAAATAACCGCCCCTAATCCCTATCATCTCCAAGTAAGAAATCAGACAGTCCACGACCACTGATGAAGCTGTTAAGCAGATGGCCCGCTGTCCGATCGGGCACAGGTGACAGGTCGCTTTTCCTGGCAAATCCCAAAAAGACAATATTAGCGTAAGACACGCTACTTGAATTTCCAACGATGCGTTTCATTGTTGGCCAAGGAGCTGCGCCCAGGCCCACGGGCCACCAGCGCGGCGGCTATAGTGGTCCAAATACGGTTGGTTCACCAAAGTGATTCGGGAGTCTCCCATTATTTTTAAGAAACCTTTATTTGGTCTTGGAAGTGACATTCTTGATTTTACAGGCTACACGTCAATGGATATAAGTAATATTAATGGACGAGAAGGGAATGTTTCAAATAGAATGGCGAGGAAACGCTGACGCTAAACGGATCATAAATAACAAAGAGAAAATGGGCCATGACTTACGTATACTCTCATACCAGAAAATAACTCAGGATTTGCCGGTTCCAAGTTTTTTTTCCTTCTGTAGGACCGACTATCATCTATCTGAGTTGAAATCAAATCAGACCATTCCGGGGTATTAATGTTAGGCCTAAAGGAAATGCTATTTTCAAGATTGGGCCGCTTTAAAATTTTAAAAGATTGCATGCGAGAGATTTGGTCACGTCTCATGATTTGTTTCATAAAGAGAGAGAAGTGGACGGCGTCATGCACCTGTCACTCTCAGACACAGGCTGCTGACGAGACAGTGAAGAGTCAGGTTGGAAGGAGCAAACAAAGACAATCATTGTCGTTGCAATTTTGGGGGCAGGGCGGTGCCGTCAATACGGGCGTTTCACAATAGCGCGCCTTCAAGAGTTTGCAACGCTTTGGCCAATTACACTGCGCGAAATCCGTCGACCCAATGCGCATTTGGAAAGGGTCGACGGATTTTGTGCATTGTGATTGGCCAAGGCGTTGCAAACTCTTGGAGGCGCGCTATTGTGAATCGCCCGTATTGTGTTTTGTTTACTTTTTCATTCGTAAGACATAACACAGCAGTGTCTATCTTCGGTCAAACCACTTTCGATAATACACGTAGCCGGCCATGGATGGAATAGCACATGATTGCGAAAACGGTCGGTGGCGAGGACAAAGGGAGAGCCACGTACGGTTTGGGCAGTCAGGCCAGAAGATATAAATTAAGTTGTACGACATTGCTGTTCATCGATGCATCAAGGGACAGACCATAGATAATAATAACATCTATTAGTCAATGGGCGCTGTAGATGTACTGTGCTGAAGATGAAGTACTAGCATGTTGCTCAAAAATGCAAGAGTCGAATTGAGATGAAAGTAGACTAAGTGGTTTAGATCTCCATAAATTTCAACTTATTCCGTAATTTGAGCAATTTATTTTTTTCGGGCGGTCGCTCTCGCTTTCCAACTCAAGTGCCGGTAAGCGGTAGACAGTCGGGGTGCGGGGGGGGGGACTTGCTAGTAGGTCGGGCTGAGATCATTGTAATGTTTCCCCAAAACACCGACATTACACTCGAAATGAAGCGGCTGACAAGACCGCGATTTGTAACGCAACACGGATCACGGGACCGAGACGCTAACGATGAGCGATCGGCCGCCGTGTTTGCCCGGACGGCCGCGGTGTCCCATCTCGCCCGCAGGAAACGCGGCGCGACGCGGACGGTGGAGAGCGGCCGCGGCCGGGCACCGCCGTGGGTGCCGGATCGCACTTTGTCCGGTGAAACCAACTCACAAACGATAACGGAAATGAAGTGATTGTTAATACCGTAATTGAGAAGTCACTGCGTTTAGAGCGTGGCATTTATTATCGCGCCCGGAAAAAAAAACCTGTGTAGCTGGCGGCAACGCTTAAATAGAGCGCTCTAGCATATGTCAAGAAAAAACACAAGTGTCTATGTTTTTCTCCTGAGAGCGCAAATCCAATCCATAAGGGCACTGCGGCTGTGTACCTTAACATAGATTGTGAAATAGTCACTAACACCACTTTAGTTTATTGAAGAACTTTGAAAAATAAATCATAAAACACTCTATAAATACGAAGACAAAGAGCTTACAAGGCGTGTTAGCAGAACAATGAGCGTTACGTTAACTCAGTGTCGAAAACGTAAAGCCTCTGCCATGTGCAATGCACGATATGTTTTTAAACTAGAAATCGACTTAAAAATCCCTTTGCGAATTCCGTCAGTTCGGTAGGCAGGGGCTATTTCTCGTCTGAAACTCGGCGTTTTATGAAACCCAAACCTGAACTTAATGTTTCGAGGACTGTATAATGCAGAGTATGGAAGGTCTATGGTTATCGCAAACTTTGTTTATGTTCGCCATCACGCAAACTGATACATACCTATTACCCATTTACCCATTTGAGAATAGAGCCTTTAAGAATTGAACACGAACATAAAACAAGTGGCACTTTTAAATCTACAAGGGAGAGATGCGGTTTTCCCAACAGAAAAATAAAACTAGACGAAAACAGCGTGTGAACAAAATAATACGGCAACCATGATTTGCCAAGAAGAATTGGAACACAACACGAGGACTTTTCCGTAGACTGTCCCCCGCTGGTTCCACTGTGCTAGACTGCTTGGTGCCAAAGCGTACGCTGTCGCCATTGTTCCTGTGCAAGTGCGCTCTGCTGCCGACCGCGCAGGCGCGCTTCTGTTGGAGAGGTCAAAGGCCACGAGTTAGAATGCCGACATGCATGACATGTCTGCATTATGTTATTGTTAGGCAGTGGTTGCCTGCCCAAGATTGTGTGGCTTTGGTGGAGACTTTACGTATTAACTGCATTTTTAGTCACTCGATGGCAGATGGGCAATATTGAAGTTCCCGAATGCATAAATTAAAATAATTTAAAAATAAAATAAACTTTATTTGGTCAGTGTATTTTGCAAAAAATGTCACCTGTCTGAATTTTGTCAAAGAGGTTAACAATGTGGTATCACATTAATTCGTTTCGCTTTCAAAAATAGTGGAACAAAGTCAAAGAGGCTGTCACAGAAATGGACAATAAAGAGAAATTGTCAAAGAGTTTTAAAAAGTATTATTTTTCAGTTGTGGGTATGGATTCTTTGTAGCGGAGACCCACGAGTGTTGTAACTGCATTTTTGGGAATTTCAGTGACACTCTGAATCGTAAGCATTAATTTTTTCGCAGTCTTGTTGATCATGAAGCTTTCTTATTCACCATGTTCTAACTACTTTGTTAACCATGTTGTGCTTGCATGAAGTGAGATTGCTTGGGGACACTAGAAGAGTAGTCATCCCGAAGGACTTTAAGACAGAACTGGCGTCTGTGAACCAGGTTAATGAGTCCAAATCGTATCAACTCGAACACGGGACTACTCGTTAAACACAGACGACAATTTTGAGAGGCAAACGGGGACAAAACTACGTCAGGCAGGACCTCCTTGACGGATTGCGGGTTGCGGCGACGAATCCACCGCTCGGCCTCTTGCGTGAATCAGCCAGGTAACCGAATCCCTTCAAAATACACAACGTGACAAAGCGATAAAAGTCATGGGCAGGCTAAATCGGACTTGTTTGATTGCGGTGTGTTTTACGGGCGAGACGAGTGGGAAATAAGACTTCGCTCCCCCTCCATTGACAAGTCCGCTCCAATGATTAACTGGTAGGGCTTTCTTTAAGTAAACCCCCAGACCTGTCCGGGCCTTATCTGAACTGACGCAGTTTTTCTCTCCAGAATCCGTTAAAGCGTCAACACAGCTATTATAATTGTCTAACCCGTCGCGAATCGACCCGAGAAATAAATGCACTGTTTACGTTGGGGGGCCATATCCCCGACGGACACTTTGGTAGTCCCCGCCCCACTTGTCAAAACGAGTGAACAGAAGTATAAAACAACAGTGGGGGTTTGTTTTTCTCAAAGAGCGCGCAGACAGCATGAAAGAAACAAAAATCGCCAGTTGCTTCCCCGACTCTATATAATGTTTGTTAAAACGCATTGTCTATATGACTGACTATTCGCTCCTACCAGCGCTCGCCTTAGGGGTGGTTCACACTTCAGGCGAACACTAAAAAAGAGCAAATTTGACGTCACAAAGCGTTTACAGCTAGGCCTACATTGTGCTTGAGTAGAAAGTTTGAAGCATGCTCAGATTTTGCGAATCGCGTCACGAATAGTTGATCTGATGTTACAATATCACGCTGTGATCGCTTTCGCGCGTAGTATGAACTTCGTGAATTCGAATGTCGACTTTGAGTCGTGGACAATGTGGAAAAAATACTAATACAAACCTCAAAGGTGGATAGAGGCAAGAACAGTGAAGGCAAAATAGAATTTATCATAAAGCCCACTGTATCAAGGAGTATTTGTACCATCTACTATTATTTAAATATTCGTATAAATATTAAAGTAGGCCTATATAATTATTTGCAATACCCCATGTTTGTTTTGGGACTAAGAGTTTATAGAAGTACCGGTAGTGCGGCCATTTTGGTCGCTGGGTCTGAATTAGACGCGAACTAGTAATAAAACATTTCCTCTACTGTACATGTATATGTGGCAGCAACGGTGGACCTGGTGCAGTGTAGCGACGGGCCACACTAAATCATCAGGCGATAACATACATCTCCATTGCACTCGAGTTCACAGTCATTATTTCACGTTGATATACTGTTAGCCATGCATGTTGACCGAGAGAAAAAAATCCTTCAGTCTGGAGAAAATGGTCAGATTTATTGGGTTCGGTTTCGACAACAACGCTCCCGTCTACTCATTGGACAAAGCACGCGCTTAGCACTCTGTGCGTAATCGGAAACGTTGCAACCAGCGCTGGAGTCCCATTTTGTCCGGACCTCTGGATCATATATTCCAGTATAAAGCAATTTGGTGTCGAACTCTAAAGTGAGTGATGCTCATCCATATTTGTGTGTCCATGACGATAGGCTGAAGAGCATAATGTTCCGTCAGTGGGGTCAGGGTACTCTTTAAAACCAGCGATAGTATTTAGGGCATGCTTTTGACTGAGTACCAAAACACGAAGGCTGAAACAACATCAGTTGTGTGATATTTGAGGGGTAGGTTTGGTTGCCAAAATAAATCACAGTTCAATGGAGTAAATTCGCTGGGTTTTATCATCGGATCAGCTGATGTTCTTTTTCCAGTGCTGAAGACGAGAAAAACCACGGCCTTTGACTTCACACAAGCTGAAAATTCGTGAGTACAGATCAGTGCCTCACGCGGGATTTAGTTTTGGTCCAAGATTAAGGCTTTTGTTCACCGCCGTGACTGAAGGCTCAACAAGGGATCGAGGGATCTTCAATTTGATTTGGTCGCATCAAACAGCCGTAGGGACGACCACTGCTATCTTGTACTGAATGTAAATATGTACAGACGATCAGCGCACGGTTTACATTGTGGCAAGTGATATACGACCCATCAAACAGCATCACTGGTAGCTGTTAATTAAATCATACAGTTCTGGTAATTAGCTTTCAGAAATAAAAGTAAGGTAGGCCACTAGAGGGCAACGCCTGATTTTCTACGGCGCTCAGATCCCCAACCAAACAGTCCTTAGCGTCATGGTTTTTTTTACATTGATGCTTCCTCTTTGTTCTTCAGATAACTCTACTGAGTATCAGAGACATCTAGGAGCTGTTAACGAAAACTCCTGTTTTCAGAACTAAGATTACTGTGTCATGTTTACATGTGACCTCATTTTCTAGTTCCTGCGACTAATTAAGCTTCTATGTAAGACAAACATTTTCTCAACAAAATGCTGCAAATTAGTAATGTTTAATATCGAACCCATAATTAAGTCCAATATTAAAAGATGGTTTGGGCAGAAATTCAATTTTAAGTGTTGTCCACTCGCAGTGTGTCGCTGAAATCTGCGTATCCTTGCATTAAAATATGATTATAACTTCATCAGCTGTCTAGGACTTCTTGATAAGTGAAAGACCGTGTCGGCCTTATAGCCTAAAACTTAAATGTCGTCCAATTGAAGGCAACTTTGAGACAACAACGCACTCAGTGCATAGTATGGTGAGCCCTCACCAGCATTGTAAGTGCCAGGTAACATGGATAAGGGAACATAGTTGTGTAAATGTGCTCGTTTTGATAGTGTCTACAAAGTGTAAGAAAACTATGCAAGGTAAGAGAAGAATAAAGGTCACCATGCGTCAAGGCCTTCTTTCGTTTTTGAAAGCCCTTCATTCATTCTATCAGAACAGCTACCGCCACAGGTATCATCACGTTCGCGATGGTGTTTAGGCCTACTTTCAATGATAAGTCAGACTGGCGATTGCCTGAAAATGAAACACACTTGTTATCCTGAGAAATAAATCCGATAAATGTTATCCCAAATAATAGTCATTAAAGATCACGGAACACTTCAACAAGGGTGCTAAATAGAAACCGACTGAGCTTTTTTTTTATCCGTGAATAAGAAGTGCATATCTCATATCTAAGATTTTTCTGGGAGTACAGAAAACACACTCTGAGGAGGCAAACGGCTGCCGGCATGGAAAGCAATAATTACAAACCGAAGTGTCCTTTTTTGGAGTTGGAATGCTCGTAAAAATATCACTGAGCAAACAATATTTTGCCGGCTCGGGGCACTTTCAACGGTCAGCGATTAGAAAGCACGATCCAAGTGGTTTTACAGGACAATTAATATGTACAAACACGGATCATTTAGTCGCCGGGATAGCCTAGCAGGCATTTTTACGGGAATAGGGTCGGCAACATCAGAGGGTCCCTGCCGGAGATTTGGGAGGGAAACATCCCCCTCGACTTGGAATAACAGTGACCATAAAAAACCCCTAGCGTTATACCGCTCCTGCGGGATGTGTGGTCTGTTGGTGAGGGCGCGTTGATGAAAGAATCCAGGCGAATGTTGCTGGTGTATAAACCTTCGGAGCTGTCCAGGCCTCCCCCCCCACCGCAAGTCAGCCTTGCTATTTCGAAACCTCGGGTGAGTATTTCCGTTTGTGATCATACAAAACGTCATTAAGAAATTTCGCGGGATGACGTTACTTCTTCGACACCCCAGAGGCGTGGTGAGTAAATTAGAAGTCCTTTTTAGCGAATGTTTGCCGAGATTGGAATAGTTTCACTTTTTTTTCCAGCTCTGACACTAAAAGAGGCAAATTTACGAGGTGTTTCATGGGTGATATCAACTAGGGCAGCAAGCCGCATGTTTACAGAAGCACACGTCAAGATCCATATCCCGAAAAAAAACCCGGAGAACTCGCCCGATCGCACTCAACGATTCGGCGTATGATTTTCTTCACGACAACTTTTATGCCCAATGGAAACCCAACGATTGGACTTTAACGATACTGTTTGTTATGCGCGGAGAAGTTGTTACGGCTTCCAGTGTCGGGTGTTGTTTTTCCGTCCCTTTTTTATAGGCGGTGGTTTATGGGGATGTTTCGGCCGGGTTGCAGGTGAGGAAGACATTAATGATATCGATTAAATTGTGTTGAGACAAGGCGACTGCCAGCAATAATCACTGGTTCCCTGTTGCAGGTGTTGCGGTGTTGTTTGCTTTTTCTCAGCGGCGAGGGCGAAAAGAAAGTGCGCACGAACGTGACACAAATACATATACAAAAGTCCCCTTAATGACTTTAATATCATTGCAATGATCCTGATGTTATCTTTTGTCTGCATTTTGTTAAATGCTCGTGAAATCTAGGCCTTTTCGGCTTTCGTCACCGAGAATTCATTTATCGTCCCAGCACAATGAGACAATTCAAAATACAAAGACCTGCTCATACCTCTGGCAATCGCAAAAGCGAAACATATACGACGTCACAGAACATTCACCGCACGATTCGCTGGAGCTGAAACCTCATGTGGAATATTTGAACTAGCGTCATAATTTCGTGACTGTATTCGCTTGCGCGCCAGGTATTTGAACCGGCCTTTAAAGCCCGTGTACTCTCATCGAGCTACGCCATGTTGAATCGGACGCCTAAATCAATCCAAGTCATCGGATTATGTATCAACGATCACGTGTCATGACATTGTTCTTTTTAACGACACGGCTGCATCTTAAAAGTTAAATAGGTTCTGTTTTGACGACAAACATGCCGAAGTAAACTGTTCCACGGTCAAAGGCTTTTATTCAGGATTTTTTCAGGTCATGCTGGGATTTGTTAATTGATGACTTTCAAGCGTAGTATAGGCCTAAAACTAATCGAGAATGATTTACATTCTTCTTAAATTAGGAAGAATGGAATATTCCATGTAGCATCATGAATTACACCGATGTTATTAATATTCACTAGTTTGCGTACAAAGCTAGGCTTTAATCGTTGTATGTAAATTAGAATGAATTATGTAAGAACCAATTAAGTGGCCAACTTATCTTTTAGGCAGTGGATCCAAATTCATTGCAGCAGTTGTCTGCATAGTTACATATTTATAAAAAATCCAGAAAACTCGACCAGACTAAAGACGGAAGACTTAACAACTTTAGACCACAGTTTTGGGCCCTTTAATATTTTGCCAACTTTATTTCCTTGTACCTATACTATTTCATTCCCAGCAAGAAGAGCCTCTTGGATGCATAAAGTTATCCCGTTTCTGGAAAATTTGCCTGGGTTAAACATTTGAAGAAATGATGCCTAAAACCGGCTTCGGTCATTGGAGCGCCACTCCATCCCTGCTACACTTACCTATCTTGCCCCAAATCCGTTTTTTATCAACTGAGGGTAGCATCCTAAATATTAGCTGAGGTCATTTTAATCCTTCCTGGAAGTGCATGGTCGGAACGGGAGTAGTTACATGATAGACAGGCCAAGTGGCTGGCTAAATCCACAAACGACGAGCAGTGAAATCGATTATAATTATCCCAAGCGATTTGTTGTGTCACTGTAGGCTGATCTTCCTGAAGGCGTTCGTTTTAACACTCGTGCATCGATCCATGCTATTCGGTCTATAGCGACAGTAAAGTGATATGACCGGCTCCCCGGCACGTCCCACCCGGCGTTATCTTTGACTAACACCTTTGGACAACAAATTAATGAAGCATCTTTGGCGGATGTTGTTCTTAGGTGAGATTAGTTCTAAAATCGAAGGCTGTCAAATGGCCCAGGTGTTATCTTAATGAGTTGTGTCCAGCAGCTTCAAGTGGTTTAACTTTTTCCCTCGATCAATCATTCATATACAGGATGTCGTCTAACGTCATTTTTTAGTACACATATAAAATTCTACGTCAGAGCAAATGGAGCTTTTACTCTATATAATATCACGAAGTAATGAGTAGTTTTAGCAAGTTGCGGAATCCCATACTTTTGTCGACAAAATATTTGAATCGTCATAAACCATCTCCGCCGGAGGCTAATACAAAAAGTGATGTAATTTTGCTATAGACTCTACCAAGTTTGGCAAAAGCCTCGAAGTGTGACAGCGTTAACAATGTGTCAGTAAAAGTTTCGAGTTGTAAAAGTGAGTGTGAAAGAGCCCTTTATTAGAATTATTTGGAAAGATTAGCCTGCGTAAAGCCTCAAAGGAAGGACAACAGTTAGCCCAATCAAAGAAACTCGCCTTTGTTGTGCTGAAGGCCTATGCTGTCATGTATCAGGCAAAAATTGTAATAACACATTAGCAAATGTGCAACTTTTTATGTTTTGGAATTGGATGAGTTTATTTAGGCTAATGCACAGGTGAGTCGCTATGCAAAATATCATTGTATAACACCCTTCTCCTGCCCGTCTTGACGAGCCCTCAGCACGTTTTAGAAGCCCGGAACACGAAGTCAAACTTTCGGCATAGCGTAATAGCTTTGCTCTGTACAAGGTGCCGCCTTGCACTGTCTCCTTACTCCAGCCTATCAGGCGTAGAATATGCGTCTAATTACATTTACTCTTTGCCTTATTCTGCCTTCCAACCGGGAGCGAAGTATTCACAAACATGACCCCAGTAACTTCTGGTGATCGACACATCCAGTGTAAGAGTCAGGTTTTTTTTGGTGGGGGGGGGGGACAAGGTATCGGGACAAACAAAGCATAACCCCTCGCCGGTGCCCGCGCCCGCCGGCTGGCTTGAACACGTGTGCGTGCGGTTTGGGGAACAATGACAATACGAATGACCCCTTTTTTGGAAATCCAAACAATGAAGTTTTCCTTATATCCACTTGTGTAAATTACAGCGCTCGACAACAATGAGCATGAAGGAGGGGAAATTTAATTCCCGAATCACGAAGAAGTTTTGGGATTAGTGATTTCCGACTACTGTTCTGTGATTGTTAAATTTTTGCGTCGGTCTAAATTTTTATGCTGTGTGCTAAGAAATACTAACCAAATTTGTGGGGGGGGGGTTGGGTGTGGGTGGGTATTAGCCGATTTTATTTGGTCTGATTTTTTTTCCCTGCAAACGAGCCAGGCTGACATATTTTGCATCCTACGGTCTCGAAGCGCAAGACACGCGTTACCTGCATGGATAAAAGCAGACTTCTTGGTACCTTGATAAGCAAAGCCGGTTGCACAGATGTTGGGTGTGAACACTGCAGCGAATCCACTGGCCTACAATTGCTCCTTCACTTGTCGGCAGTATTCTTTTATCAACAGTGCTGCTAAATTTAACTAATTTAAAAGTCAACACTAACACACTGGAGCAATGGATTCAAGGTTTGCATTATACGAGTAACGACAGTTCACGATGTCTCGGTGAAGGTTTTAGCCATCACCAGAAAGAGCCGTCTGATCTGGTCTATTTGGCTCAGACGGGATTTCGACTGTTCAGCTAAGACCAATTCTCGCCTGTTGTTCAACTTTTTCCCCCTTCTTTTTTGACCTGATCGATGAGATTGTCACTCTTCCTTACTCTGGAGGTGTCACCCTGGGCCAGCCTTATTTACAAAAGAGAACAGCCCAACAATTGGGCAACGTGTGAAACTGGTAATTGGTTTTCACCTGCCTAAATAAATACCAATGAATGGATGAATGGCGGGCTTCCAAGCAGATATAGACGGGTAATTTGGGAGTTTCGACGGGCTTGCTGATGACGAAGCACTCATTCGTCCCACGAGGATAGGATCGGATACAAGTATGAATGGGATAGTTCTGGGTGGTACAGTAGTGTGGCTTCGCTATACTTGAAAGAGATATATAGTTGTTGGCAAAGATGGATAATGGCTTTGATAAAATGTCGTGATGTAAACAAAAATTAGATTCGTGTGGCTTTGGTTCGTCAGTTTCCATCAGTAATAAATGACTGTAAATGGGCACTCATCTTCATAGGGAAAACTTGCTAGAAGAATTTCAATATTTTTGAATGACACAAGTGGCCTACTATTTGTAAAATGTTGGTCGATAGCCTGGGATTTTTTAGCCTGAAATTAAACTTATAAGGATTAGGCTTAGCCCGCAGGAGTACCCTGCGTTTTAAAATCAGACTATTGTGTGAAAAATGTTGTTGCTGCATTTTCGAACGGACTTACGACTGGTTGAATAAACATGGTAGAATCTTTGCTTAGGCTCTGCGTGAAAGTGCTATGCCTCTGCTGAAGACACAACCCGCGATTCTTTCTACGTCGTATTTATATTTGGTTGTACTATCGTGTGTATGATTCTGCCCCTGAAGCACGTACCGTGGATAGGTTAAATCAGCAGCCTTTTGTTGGTTTTCAATTCACACCAATATTTGATTTCCAACCGCCATCGGAAAACCAACATTTGACTCATCTGGCGATCCATAGCGGGAAAGTACTTTTGACCCGCGTGTGCCGACTCGAGAGCAGCCTGTATGCACGCGGAGGGCTGGAGTAGAGACGGGCAACGCGTATTGTCCGGTTTGTGAGCAAACCCGTCTGTGTTGGTTATGAAAACCGACGGGAGAATGGGTGACATTCGGACACAAAAAATGTCCCAAACAAGCTTGATTTCCTGTGATTAATTCCGTCAATTCCCCGGTGGAAATTGTGGCCTCAGCGATGACCTATAACGATCGGGGGATTTGTCTGTGCCATGCGCGAGTGCCACGCAACAACGGCCCCGGAGATGAGAGAGACATGCCCCGGTGAAGTGAGTCGAGAGTTTCAGGTGGCCGGGCGCACGCACGCCAGCACAGCTCAGGAAGTTTGAATTGATAGAAACTGCTTTCGTCGTTTTACTTTATATCGGGTGAGTTCGATCAGCAGATGTTTTCGCGCGCGGAGAATGAAAATGTGGCGGGGAACTTGTGTAGTCTTTTGTTGTCCTTTTCTTTCCGTGTAAACAAGACGGCCCCAGGGCACAAACGGCCTTGCTGAGAGCAATCGCAAGATTCCCTTTTGCAGACAGAGTTATCAAAATATCAAGGGACACCTTTCCATCGTCCTTGATGCGGCCTTCATTTACAGAAAAACCTCTCGGTCGAATCAACTCTCGAAGAGCGAAATGGAGCACTCGCGATATAACCGAATGAACAGAAAATCAACAGATGTAAAAAGCCTCCTGATCATCAATGCAGTTACCAAAGCTAGTTATCATAGACAGACAAACACATGAGCATATATAGTGGGAGATGGGGGTACACCCCCCCCACCACACACACATACCTATTTCATATACAAAGTGTGGACATTCCTTTGTTCTCCTGTGGTTAAGGAAACTTGAGGAAAATGCTCCTTTTTCTCCAACAAGGATAACTCCGAGCTGGATTTTTGACGATGATTTCCTGGACTGTTCCTCTTCGTTTTGCCACAGATAACCTTGACCCCAACATGCTGCTCAAACTGCTTTTCAGAGAGGGGAAAACATTGTGTGGACGTGTGCAAGTCCACACAACGCCATTATACCCAACATTATGTGGACTTCTTTTGTGCAGAGGTCCACACTTTGTATGCCATGCCCGCACACACAGTTTTTGAGGGGAAGATAGCTATTCAATCATCCCCCACTTTTCTGTTGTAAGAAAAAACAAAGCGGATTGTGAAGAATTTTTCGCGCTTCCCAACAACCAAAATGTATTCAAAAGCACTACAAAAAGGGCTAACAATCAAACACAGTCATTGTGTTGTGACATAAGATTCAGATTAAGTACAGATATACATCTGGATCATGAGCATCGACCATATACAATGTGAAATGGTGTACCCCCCTTTCTTTTTCAAATTTCCACGGTCGGCAAGTCATTTCCCCACAATTCCCCCCTCTCCTAATTTCCGGCATAAATTTACGTCACCGGATAAACACCACTTGTGCTGAAAGCACTACACTTAAATGTGATGCACATATTCTCCAAGGCACCCCTGAGGAATAACGAAGTCGATTTTAAATCGTTTAATTCCAGTCTCCTGAAGACGGACAGAGTACACTGTTGGAAACGTCGAGTTATTCCCCGGTTCTTCTCAGAACCACACATACTCAAAGAAGAGATAAATACATGGTGTTACCGCAATCTTTACTATAGATCTAGTTTCTTTCACCATGAAAACCTTTAAGTCTTATATTCCTCCAGATACATGTACAACACAAGAAAGCATTTCCACACATCGTGAAGTTGAACACGCAACGTTCATCGATTGTTAGAGGAAACAGGGTGATAATACACGTCAGGCAGGGCAAAAACAAAATCTAATAATTCATTCACATCTCCCCGGCACAAAGGCATCCTTGGAAATAGTTGTTCGAAGTACCCACTGCTACATCTCCTTCGAACCAGCCAGCCGAGCTCGGCGATCGAGTGGTTCAGACGTCTGCACTAGTAAGCAAAAAGTCATGGGTTCGAGTCCCACCCGAACACGCTTGTGATTTTTTTCACAAGCCTTTGGGGGCAAACACTGAGTAAACAGTGTTATATAAGATACACGTCGGGCGGGGCAAAAAATCTAACAATTAATTCTTAGATTTTTTATTTAGTTAGTAACCTGCGGCCCATACACTTCTGCTCGCAGGCGCGGGCGCAGGAAAAAGCTGACCCTTGCCTGTAGCGATAACCTACCGACAGGACTTTGCGCTTCCTTCATGATAAATATAAATATTTTGAGACAAGGATTGGTCATCAACTGCCCCTAAAGAAAAGGGTTGTGGATCCGAACAGTGTACCAAAAGAGTGGCAAAATAAGTCACTAATTTGGTAGCAACATCTCCAGGGCGAAGTGGGAAACTGCCCTGAGAATAAGATAATTAAAGGTGTAAAGTAAACTATTGTGTCGTGGATTTGCAAATTTGATGCCACTGGATAGAAATTTCTTTACTGGATGAATTAACCAGCAACCAGGTAACTATTTCGAAAGAAACCTCGAGGATGTTAAGCCCTTGAGTTGTTGAAACAGGGAGAGAAGGTAGAACGGTCTTAGAAGGGGACCAAGCAAAACAACTGATATCAAAGAAATGCCACAAAAAGTGAAGAGTACCGATATGGATCTGGGTCAGATCGATAATGCACCTCGCAAACCTGAAGTGTTGACATCTTTTCTAGAAATTTGTGACGGCGTGGTTTCCTTAGAAACCCGAGGAATCACAGCGAACCGTTTCTGACAGGTGGGCAAGGGTGTCGTGAGGCCGAATCATGGGACTCGGAAAGACCCTGACAGTGCGCAATAAAACTCCAATCAAAGAGCCATTTCACCTTGTTACCCCCACCACAATGAACTCCGTGAGTAGAAAAAAAAACAGGCTCATTTTGAGCAAACCTCCTTGCCAGTCCAATTCCAATCCCGGCAAGAGGCTTCCCAGCTCATTTCTTTGTCCCCGGCTTCTCTCTAAAAGTTGTTACATGTAACCGTGGACACTGTTAAACATTTTCGGCAGTGGGACCCGGTGAAAGAGAGTCCGCAGCGGCACAGCGGGAGCGAGGCACTCTCGAATATTGGCCCGTAAATTTGTTGCTGCGAATGATCTTAGGCCCCGTGTTGTTACACCGGGCCTGTCCGAAGGGTGGTCCGATGATACTTTATTGCATGCGATAATTGTTTGTGATTACAGGAAGTTAGTCTTCTGAAGCTGGCCGTCTGTTATTAATGCTGCAGTGCAGTATCGGGTTTTTAAAGTTCATTTTTGTCCATGCTTGCTGAAGATGACATTCGATATAATGAATTGCCCTCACGATGACAATGCTTGCTATCGCGACAAGCCTGTTCACTCTCTTTTTTGAAGAAAAAGAAGAACGGACGACTGCCACCACGCGGTCCGTGGTCAGTTTTCCTGTGGTCGGTTTGGTCGATTGGTCAGTTTGCTGGATGGTCAATACATAAATAAATACATAAATTTTCAGAGGCACAGAAAGCCGCGATGAAGTGCAGAATGTGTACTGTGTACATAATGCAAAACTTAGATGAGGGCAGGGTGCACCTGGGGTGCGCACCTCCGCGGCAGGGGGTTGGAAAGGTGAAGGTGTGGGAAAGTATACCCACTCCACCCCACTCCACGCCACCCCGTATAGTTACGCCGCTGGTTGGTAACGGTCGGTTGTCAGTTGCTTGGTTGATCGGTTGGCTGATTGGTTGGCTTGGAAGGTCGTTTGGGGATGAGATCATTTGGCTGGTCCATATTGGCCGGGAAGTCGACACACCGGTTATTTTTTTTCTTTCTATGCTTTATTGATCAGAAAAACACAAAACAAACATACATCAGAAAGCAAAAGCACGAATCATACAAAATTAAGGAAACTGGAAAAACAGGAGATAATTAGAAAGTATCATAGAAGAGGGGGGCGTGAAGCGATGTAGAAAGATGTACACTATACATGTACATGTACATTTGAAATAATTGCATAGGGTTTACAGAATTAGAATTGAAATCTCCATTTTTATAATGAAGACTAAGGGTTTGATTCTCATAGCAATCGTATATTCTCTATCATATTGATTTTTGTAAAAATTAATCTTAATCTCAAAAAGGAAGGAATTTGAGTCTGGAATTTACATGTATATGAATAAAACTTAGTACAAAGAAAAACATAGGTCAAAATTTTATTATGGTGAACACCAAAAAAGGATACAAAATTTCTCAAACTGAATAGGATCTTGGAGATTTTGATTGCTCAAAGACATGAGGTCTGACAAGATGGGTGAAACATGATCACACTCGTAAAAAAAATGAATCGAAGTTTCGGGACATTTATTACAAAAAGCAGTTAGGAGAATTTTTTCTTCGAAGTTTCAAAATAAAGTTAATAGCACCATGAAACATCTTGAAATAAAAAGCTCCTAATCTGGTTTCAATTGTACATTTAAAATTACGCGTATGAATCACCGACACACCGGTTATTTAGTCCGTGGGCCGTGCAGTTGCGGTAGAGAGACAGTTATCGGCTGGTTACTTTGACAACTTATTCTTAACTGCTCCTTTGCTCATTTCTGACAGGGTCGAAATGATTTATCTTAAAGCTTTGTTTCCAAATAAGGCGCTAATTGTAACAGTTTCCGCCAGTTAAAAGTATCATTTTGTTTTATCATGAACTCCTGACCAATCATTCCTCAAAGTTTTTTTTTCCCCGAATCAGTTTATTTAATTTTTTTTTACCTTCCTCGAGCTATAATTGAGTTTTTGATGTCTTTAATAAACAGATCTAGGGCGCGTTGTTGATCAAATAGCCCAGGTCTTTAACAATTAGAGCAGCTAACATTGATTTTGCGACAGCAGCATATATTTGCCAATTGATTGATCTACCAAGGGTTTTAGTGCGGTTGAGCAATGGATTGGGACCTGGTGTGGTTTAAAGATCTCACGAACGCACCACTCATTCTTGATTGACATCATAATTGCATCTTCACACTGTCAGCGCCAGAAAATCCACACACGGACAACTATTAAAGAGCTTTTGTCAGGTCATACCTGTCAGATGGTACGGGGGGGAAAAAAACGGAAACAAAATCAATCTCCAGCCCGCCTCCGGTTATGTGATGGGACATCCCGGGCTGGATTAGCAAAGAAAGCCAAATTACCTATGGGCCGGCTGTATCGGGACGTGAGGGATGGGAGATGCAACGACTCAACATGAGCTAAGCACACCTGGGCGAACTATGGCGGATAGTGGGGATAGAAAAGGGCAACGAACAATGGCGATTGAAGCGTTTTTTCTGTAGTCGATTTGAGGGGCAAAGGGTGCTCTCTTTCTCCCGTGCCGCAAGCAAACACCCGTGCAGTCAATTTCTCTCTGGGATGGCTGCAAAGCTCGAGGAGTAATTGCTCCCTGAGGAGGGCTAAGATGACGGTTTGCATCTTCTCATGAGGTTTGCATTTTGTTTCCCAGGTGAGGTCTGGACGGGGAATGCGCTGCAGTTTTGTTCTGAACTTCATTCTGTGGTGTTGTTTGACAGCCAGCTCGTCAGGACCACAGGAGGGGGATTTGGACGTTATTATGAAGCTTATTAAGTATCAATTGCAGCTCGATTATTCGAGTCACGTACGGGATCCGGAGACGGTAACCCGAGTTGACCATCCGTAAGCTAAATAACTTTTACGGGTGGAAAAAAAAGAACGCGCCAGACAAAATAGAGAGTGTTTCCAAAGATTTCGTTACAGCTTCTGTTTACCTTCCTTGTTTAGGGGATGTTTTTCGGCACACCAGAAGGAAAGAAGGGCATTGGCATTTTGTGAGTGAAATCAATAGAACTCAATTTCGGCACTGCGAGAATCGGTAACTTTCTGTGAATGGTTTGGTGCCTGTGTCAATATGTACTTTGCATCCATCAACTGCGGGTGCCTGTTCATTTCAGTATTATTCTTTCTTTACCCAGCAGGTCTCGGACGATCGAAACGACTTGATGTTTAGAAATTTCCTGCGAATCCAAATAAAAAACACATCACCGTCACAGAGGTTTTGCAGAAACTTCGAAAATGAAATCGCGAAAGGGTGGTTTTGCGGGGGGAAAAAAGATAGGAAATCCATCACTGGAAATTTATTGTCTGCTTGTTTGGTGGGATTGACCCCCGGGCTTAGCCAGGTCACCCACGGGGAGCGAAAAATCAACATGATGATCACGGTTTTCGGCAAATATTTGTGTGGGGACCGACTGTCAGTGACAAGGGGTGTGGAAGACAAGAGTAGCAAAGATAACAGCTGGGCAGACGAGGATGTCGGGTTACGCTAGCCCCAAAACAGTTAGCGGTCAGCAGAGTAAAAATATAGTATACTACAGGTCAAACCATTCGTCACTGCGGAGTTTCACTTTCACGGTTAGGAAGGAGAATTCTGTCTCACGAAGCTTTATAATAAGTTAAGACAACTATGCACTTGCGTTTGAAGGAACGTGTCCAAGTCAGGCGCGGTCACACTTCCGTATTTTTAAAAATTTTACACGATCTTTACGAGAAATTATGCTCGGATTTAAAGGGCCAAGGCAATGTAATTTTTCACTCCTTTGGTTCTGTTTAATCTGATTATCAATTAATCTTATGCATCTTTAAATTTCTTTTTCATTTTGGTGATAATGCTAATTTTTATATTATAAGCGTGGTGATATTCCAGGTAGACACTTCGGTATACAGCTATTTCGGCACTAAATTTGCCCAAACTTTGGATATACTTTGCTACTGTAAATTTGGTTAATTTAGTGATTTGTTGTTCTTTCAGTTCATGACCTGTAGGCCAGTCAGCATACATTTTCACTGAGGAAATTTTCGAGTTCCTGTAACTACATTTCAGCAAAAGCGCCCTCAATTGTCAGAAAAAATGGACGATTTTAAATGTTTGTAAAGCGCACTGTTCATTGGAGTAACCAGAAAAGAGATATCCGGTCATTTTGTAATTTTGAAGAAGAGTGCAAAGTTGTGCAAAACATTTTCCCAAGTCAAATTCACATCGGGAATTGCTGAAGATTTTCATGGACCCTCTCCTCCTTTCTTTATAACTCTTGCTAAGCAGCTAGCTCTCCCCCTAACAGGAACAGAAACCATAACGATGAGAAACGAAACTCGACTATAAACTCGACGGAATTCTTAAGCCATTGGACTGAGAACGATAAACACTTTAAAAAAGAGTTCTTTTATAGTTCGTAGTATAACTTTTCTGCAACCGCTAAAGTTTTTAACATTTTTACCAAAATGATTAACAGCCACAGACAACCTGCGATTTATAACTGACAAAAGTGTGATAAAATAGGCAGCTATTGCTCAAATTTTTACTTAACGTTGGTCAAAATGTGGCCTACACTTTTTGTGATTCTCACAGTTGTATGATGTGCAAAGTTAACATTTAATCCGCGTATACAGATATCTATAGGAACAGAGATATCTGTATACGCGGATTAAATGTTGACTATAGATATCTGTGTACGTGGATTAAATGTTAACTTTGCACGCCATACAGTTGGTCACATTTAGCCATATTAACCAACAGATGGTAATTTCTTCGTCAGCCGATGAGAATCAATTTGGCCCGTCTTTTTCCCCCACCTACTTTTTAGCGCGTGGTAACAGCATTAACCAAATGGTACAATGCAGACGTAAACGTGCATGAATGCCTTAGCCGGCCCTCACTGCGTCGAACTGCCGATGACAGATGAAAGATCTCGCCATTTGCATCAGTCATTGACGGCAATTTCTCAAAAAACTGGGAAGTTTAGAACCGAATACCACCATAAACCTTCCCCAAGAAAGAGTTAAAAGAGCTTCAGAACGCCACCGGCCGCCTGTGAAATACGCACTGCCAACAACATAACGAGGTGTGAAGGGGTTGTCCGGGGTCGCGCCCATAGAAAACGGCCGATTAAAATCGGTAAATCAAAAAATTGCAGTTAAATATGGCCCCGGGGTAATAACCATCGATAGCAAGTTGGTTGGGAATAGTGTATTGGGGGGTCAAAGTGGGAGACTTTTTTTCCGCATTGTCCTGTGGGCACTCCATGCTGTCGAAGCATGCTTCTTGTTTGGTTTTGTCCGGGCCTGGAGGGTAGGTTTACGACAGGCATGCATGCAACCACCGCGCGTTTTAGTTTGTCAGGCTTTGCGACCGAGTGTGCGGCCGGGGGTCAGGATAATACATCCTATTTGTCCCCACGTATCGAAGCGTTATTAATCGCAGGGTTATTGGAAAATGCCATTCAATTTGACACTCCGAAGCAAACAGTACCTCTTTTGGGGGAGAAATTCTCTCTCTACAAAAAAAAGGGCGAAACCCGACTCGCTATTCAACTTCCTGAAGTCGGCACATTGAGCGCTCGGAAGTTGTCCAAAAATCCGACAGTTGCACACCACCTAATATCTCTTCTATTTTTGACCGCCGTAAGGGAGCTTTGCGTTAACAGAAAGATTTGAATGTACTTTCTTTCTCTAAATCCGTTACCAAGTTGCCATTGGCGTGGGTTCTTAATAGTTTCATCCGATACATATAATTTTATTTCAGTTGATGTTGAGACTTTCGACTTTCTTTGTATACAGACTCTGCCCCCCCCCGGTGAATTTAAGAAACATATTTTTTGGGGGGGCACATTCATTTTTGTTGTCATTTCATTGACAATTGTCATTGATATCATTCCCTTAGCGTTAAAGACAAAGTGCCAGTTGCCATCAGCTTGCACCGGCGACAAATAGAGCTGCGCCTCTCTCTCCCAGGCGCCTGCCTCCGGGGTGCTTTGGCAGATGCAACTGTTTGCCACAGCTTCGGGTCTCATAAAAAAAGTGCGAAATGAAATCTCAACTTGCTCGGGGGCTGCTGAGATTTACTGCGATATTTTGTATGCTGCTGATTACAACGCGATTTCCGTTACTTTTTGTCGCAAACAAGGGACTGGCTTCTTTGTAATTCATGTTGTGCCAAAAATCTGACAGCCAACTAAAAAAATCATGACAGAAGGAGATATGTTGAAGGGGACAGACAAAATCTCATTTCGTAAAACTCTTTATCACTTAGTCCTCTTTTTCCGGCAGAAAATCAGCTTATAACCCGGTGGCATGGCCGCTCTGAGATCCCTTTTTGTCGGTGCAATTACCACACCAGACGTAAATTGTACTCTGCACAATGTTCTCCATCAATCTTGGCATACGGACATGAAAATGATCCAGTCTAACACGGAAGTGGTTCGTCAAACGTTGTCATACATTTACCGTCAAACTTATACAATTCTGGCTCCAGTTTCTGGCAGATTCCGCCTTTTAATATCCGATTCATGAATTGGACGCTAAACATTATCGATTTCAGTTACCACTTAAATAACTCGTAAGGACCTTTTGTCTCAGTTGCATTCTAACCGGAAGCTTTCACGGTCCACAAATCTCAAACCTAAATGTCAGATGATAATAATTGCATGCTTAACGAATGTAGTTTGCGCGTGTAAAACTAGACCGCCTTGCGTTGTACTACGCACTCGTCTTTTAGTTGCATGGGAAAGTACACCAACCCCCCCCCCCAACCCAACGGATTTACTCAAGTTTTGAAAACGTTGTTGGAACGACAACAGAGGGCGCACCATGAATGGTGCTGAGATGCCACTGGCAGATTCAGCAAAAAGGCACAATCTTTAAGCTCGTGACGTCAAAGTGTTCTGTTACATCATAATGTTCTCCGAGAATCGTGTGCTAAAATCTATTCAGATTTTGCCAATTCCGGTTTCCCCACGAATGAGCGTGTATCTGAAACTTAGCTATTTCTAGGATGCCATCGTGTGGAAAGATGAAACGTGCGAAAGACGACTTCTGTATGCGCAAATTTGGCCGCCAAATTATGCAATCAGGCCATCTCCCCCGAGCCCGATTCCAGGCCCAAAATAAGAGAGTTTACGACCAGTGATCCCAAGCCCAGCTCACTAATAATTTACCAGTCCTCTGCCTGACTGGTGAACATTGGTGGGGTCCAGACCAAACGATTTGACCTGCGTTGATCACCCGTAACAAGGGAGGAACGTCTCGTTCAAGTATGCGCGGTGTTGACCTCTGAGAGCGCATAAATCATGTGCTACCTCCAATCGCTGACGAAGATGAAATATGAAGTATACCTTTGGGATATTGACTTGATCAACTGTTAATGAAAAAAAAATATTAAAAATTGCATTGCATAGAGACATTTAAGATTTGCAATGACCACAACACTGAAGATAACTGAAGTCGAACAAAAACAAGTACGTGTAAAATGCAAACCTGAAACCAGGGGCGTAGCGAGGGAATTTCCTTTGGGGGGGGCGGGTATGCCAGAGTTAATTTGCCGACTTGAAACTTGTTCATCTAAATTCACAAAGTGCGGAAAATGGAAATTTGTGGTAGGCTACATTTCATGCTTCAGGGGGAATGCCTGACGGCCAGTGTATATCGTTCATGGAATAAATTTGGACTCATTTGCCGAAGCTCTATTCGCCGACTGGAATTAATTATGGGGGGGAGGTAGTTACCGCACCCACCCACCCACACACCCCCACATCCCCCAGTCTGTACGCCCTGCCCGAAATTGTAGAAATTTCTTTCAAAGTATGTTTCATATGCATACCATTGCTACTTTTTATGTTATCACTACTGGCCTGCTAGTTTGTGAATCCATCCCAAGTGATTTTATTTTAACCTGATGCCTTGTACAGGTTGTGAAAGCCGTGCCTGTCCATTTCATCCACGCTGTTCAGCGAACAATGTCAGGGAAAAAATGCTATGTTCTCGCACTGACCACGTAGGCCTACTGGAAAAAATTCTGATTTGCAGATCATAGTGTTGTTTTTTTAGCGGCAATACGGGCGTTTCGCAATAGTGCGCCTCCAAGAGTTTGCAACGCGTTGGCCAATCACAGTGCGCGAGATTTGTCGACTCAATGCGCGTTTTTAAAGGGTCGACAAATTTCGCGCGTTGTGATTGGCCAACGCGTTGCAAACCCTTGGAGGCGCACTATTGCGAATCGCCCGTATTGAAAAATAAGTAAACTAGCACCCATCTACTAAGCATAATGAAGTCCTATGACATTCTGGCTGTGATTGGGAATAAACGACATCTGCTCTTTTGCTTCCATTTACAAAACAATGAGTCTTGAGTACATCGTGAGAGAGGGCACTCGCCAAATTGACAGCATAGTTTCTTTGTTACTCGGAGTTTATTACGGAATCCGTTCCACATAAATGGTTTATTTTTTTAAATCGACCAGCTTTTTATTGGGTGTCTCGTATAAATTGACATCTTGCAAAGAGCTACCCAAACAGAAGCGTACATAAGGTCGCTGTACTTTAAACAAGAAAGAACAACATCTCACGGGGGACACCTGCATCGCTTAATACACTCTTCGTAATTTTGACAAAACTCTCGCAAAAATAAATTGCAAAAAGCCCCTCATTTGAGACTTCGCTCATTCACGATTCTGCTCCCTTCCCCTCTGTGGGAGTTTTCTACTTCACCGGTGTTTCTGAAAAATGTTGAATCTCCCAATTCCACGCTCTGACACCCACAGTGTGAAAATAAGTCAGCCAAGAGAAAGTAAACCACTTTCCCAAACCCTTGAACGCGTGGCGAAGCGACAGAGCGAGAAAACAGAGCACGGCTATTTGCCCTTATATCCTACAAAACCTACATATTTTGATTTGGTTAAGTCTTTACAGCCGTGTTAGTTGCGGTTGATTCGACCCCCGTCTCTTCCAACTCCGCTGTCGATGCACGGCCGCTCAATTGGGGGAAATGAGCAGAGACAACTACTGAACACGCATTTCCGAAAACACCGAAAATGATAAATATTTACGCCAGATAAAAACTGGGTAACTGAGGCTCCCTGCTGCGAAGCGGTGACTCTGGCACGGGCTTAGCAGCTGGTGGGCCCTTTTTAAGGTGGATTGCTTCAATCAGAGGGGCGTACCGTTGTTCTTTCAGGCCTCATTAACTCAAGCCACACCTAGCCGAACAAAAGTTTTTAAAAAGAGGGACAAGCTTAGAGGAGCAATACCCTCTAAACAATGTCCCTGGGTCGTCTTAAAAAGTGCAACCACCTCTCCTCAGATGGGACAGGCAACTGAGATTTGGTTCACGCCAAGTTATTTTCAAAGTACTGCACTGCCTTTTCTTTTGATCTCAACCATTGCCAAACCGCACTCCTCGGTTTACGATGCGATATCTCGGTATCAATCGCGTAACCGATGCCCACGCAGTTTTTTTAAGGGCAAGAAACAGCAGACACAGGAGATGATGAAGGGATGTAGTCGGGAAGCTGTGCAAATGATTAGTTTGTGAATTCATTTACGTAGGTTCTTCGTGAAGATATTTTTAAAGCCCAAAATTATGGTGGAAGTCTGTTGAAAAAAAATTAAAAAGGCATAATATTCTTCATGGTACAGATGTAAAATTTGTTTGTTTAGAAGCAGTGGGTGGGTTTTGTCATTAACCGATGTTCTTCAATAAGCAATGAACATGTAACCCTAACCGTCTAGCCTACTGACGTCTGTTTTTCAGCTTGTGAGAAAATCTCAATAGCCATGTCAGGTGGCGCTCTTGACAAACGCCCTCAATCGTTGAGGGAAAATGTCATTCAGACTATACTTTTTGTTTCTTTAAATGATGCTATAATGACTAAAAATTAAGTCACATTCTTAATGGATGACCAGATGTCCTACTGCTGCAAGCATATTCACGAATTCCTAGAACTTATGACACCATGTGAATGGTACGACAAGTCCCACTATTTATCAATTCCCTGTCATTTTCGTGAACAGGAAAATTCGGACCTGTTTTAAAACACACATACTTTGTAGATATTTTGCAGGTAACAGCCGCTGGTTTAGGTTTCTTCTTCCCAAATCTGTTTCACCTCTAGCTAGAGTCAATGTCACGCACACACAGTCCATGACGGGGGACGTCAGATGCCATGGCTTCACGAAAGCAAACTTCCCCAACTGACCTCACGATCGGACACACACTGGGCTCTAGTTTGTCACAATTTTAATCCAATCATCGCAATCGGTTATAGTTTTACACCGTCGCTGCTTGGGCGTTCCGGGCCCGTGGACCCAGGGGCCTCTGGTATGCCGTGTCAAGGCTGGTTACTTCGGGCGGCCCCTGTCAGACGTCAGAGTCGATTCTCCACCCAGGGGCAAGCCGCTGAGATACTGCCGGCATACGGGAGAGAGACCAGAGGAGAGAGAAAGCTTAAAAAGGGGGAGAGAGAGTCCCAATCAAACGGCACGATTGGTAGCGACGGAGTGGTCTATTAAATTTTGATGTACCAATTTGTCATTTGTTTGCACAGTACTGTGTGACAAGTCCCGGGCACCGCAGCGAGTGCAGCTGACTCGCAGCGGGGCGCGGCCACCCTGAAACCCGCTTGGCCGCGCAGCGCGGTCCCGCCTCAGCTCAGCGGTGACCGCACCGGGACGAGACAGGCCCGGGCCTTGTGCAAACAAACATGTTGACGGTATGATGTTAACATTTTTTTTATATTGGGACGAATTTACTGTTGCCAAACTATAAATGACCGAGCATTTCTGACGGATCGAGTTACGGGTGCCTGTTGTCGAGAAAGAAGATGGAGGCATTCGTTTGTGTGTTAAAGCATCTCGCCACGTCATTGGGGACCCAACTGAGCAAGATATTGAATAGCATAAGCCAGTCGTAATCATCCGATTTGCCACTGTGAGGTTGTCTTGTTTGGACAAGCTGCCTGGGTAATTCTGTCAATAAACGCGGCCGCAGAGATAGCAATTGGCAGAATAAACCCCGAGCAGAGGAAAAAAAAAACCTTCTCCCATCCGCACAACATGCACAACCAAAGTCTTTTCACCGGCTTGTTGAGTCGCAGAAATTGGGCGTAATTCACTAGCAGGTGAGAAAAGAGTAAGTGATAAAATCCGTTGGTAAGAATCCTTCAGGGTCGCTCGCCGCCATGTTTACCTTGCAAACTAAATTCAACAACCGTGCCGTCAGGTGCAGGGAGACTAAAGACGAGCCGCCGAACCTGGAAAACAAAGCTCACAGAATAAACGACACAAGAAAGCGATGCCGATCAGCGGTCCCCTGTTTCTTGTTGGGCCGGGCTGGTCCGCTGTCCTCCCCGGGGCATCCGTAGGGAGCCCTCCGCTAAGGCATCCGATACCAGTTAAAATTGACGGAATTACGGTTGGGGCGTGCGGGGTGTGAACTACCTCGCAGCTACTGGGAACATGATACTCATAAATTCGGACAGAGAGAATGCCCTTCCGGCTGGCTACAGTGGCATTCGCGGGTTACAACTCAAGACAATGCACCTTCATGCATCTCAAATCGAGGGGCTCTCAATGCATGCTTAGGTTTAGAAGTCTCTTTGTCCTTCTGCCAACAAAAAAGGTAAACCGAGCTCTTCAAAACATTGCCGTGCAATTAGATAACAGATCCATTGCCATTTCTCAACTGCAGACACTGACGAAATCGAGGGCTAAGCTTTCACATTTAATATCTACATGAATGTTGGTGTTCCATGCCTTTGAAGATACATGTATACCAAAACAAATGCTGATTCATGGACGGAATCTGCAGGATAATCAGCG